>NW_027273899.1:185000-202500 GCF_046630095.1 Trachinotus anak
ATGAAGCTGGACAGAGAGACAGACTCAATAATTTGTTTATAGTCAAGCACATCCAGGATCAATCTCACATCGGCTCATCACAGCTGATCTGGATCGACTGCAGGTGAACCACTGTGGAGAACCACGACTGCCACTGTAATACGTCACTTTTTGTTAATCGTCCGGGGGGGGGGGGGGGGGGGGGGGGGGGGGGGTGTTTGTGATTTAAACTGATGATTCTTGTTACAGAAAAATCTCACTGCAGCTTCCACTGACCTCTGTGCCCCCCCCCCCCCCCCCCCGTTACGGAGGGAAGAACAATGCTGACATCACACTCATTATGCAATTCCATCAACTCAGAGCAGAGAGCTTCTGTTTTTAGCAACCACTCAGAGACAACTGCCCTGAGAGTGTGTGTGTGTGTGTGTGTGTGTGTGTGTGTGTGTGTGTGACTGCAGTGCAAGTAAGCACGTCTGCATGTCTGATACAATTACCTGGATGAGAGAGAGACAGAGAGAGAGAGAGAGGGAGAGAGAGAGAGAGAGACATACTGCAGTAACCAGACATGATGGGGGGGGGGACTACTTTCATGTGCACCCTGAGTGACAGGCGCACAGAGACCTCAGGGATCTGTCCTGATGTCTCACTCTGTCCTGAATTTGTCCACAAGAGTCTGAACCTCCTGAACCCACAGGAAGCTGCTCAGGGAGGGGTGTGTCTCTGTGTGTCTCTGTGTGTCTCTGTGTGTCTCTGTGTGTCTCTGTGTGTGTCTGTGTGTGTCTGTGTGTGTGTATGTCTGTGTGTGTCTCTGTGTGTGTGTGTCTCTGTGTGTCTGTGTGTGTCTGTGTGTGTGTGTGTGTGTGTCTCTGTGTGTGTGTGTGTGTGTGAGTGTGTGTGAGTGTGTGAGTGTGTGTGAGTGTGTGAGTGTGTGTGTGTGAGTGTGTGTGTGTGTGAGTGTGTGTGTGTGTACTTGTACTTGCTACATAGTAAGAACCAAAAAAAGTATTTTACTAACAGAGTGAGGACATTTTGGGAAAGTGAGGACATTTTGGCTGGTCCTCACTTTTTGAGACACCTTCAAATCACATGTTGAGGGTTAAGACTTGGTTTTAGAGTTATGGTTAGAATTAGGTTATGGTTAAGGTTAGGGTCAGGGTTAGGGTTAGGCTCTCAGGTGTGATGGTTAAGGTTAGGGTAAGGGGCTAGGGAATGCATTATGTCAATGAGTGTCCTCACAAAGATGGAAGTACAAGTATGTGTGTGTGTGTGTGAGTGTGAGTGTGTGTGTGTGTGTGTGTGAGTGTGTGAGTGTGTGTGTGTGTGTGAGTGTGTGAGTGAGTGTGTTTGTTTTTCTATCCTGGTGAGGACCCTGACCTGACATATCACTCACCCCGTGGGGACCAGTTTTACCCGTGGGGACCAAATCTCGGTCCCCACAGGCACGAGCATTGCAACCAATAGAAAACAGCCTCCTGATATGCCTGGTGCAGTTTTTTTGAAAAAAAAAAATGGACCCCACGAAGTCAATTTTCAAGACATGGTGTGTGTCGGACTTGACCCCCGGAGGCCACTGATGGTATTGCAGTGTGTAAATTTGCACCCGTGGGGACATTTTCCTGAGAGTGTGTAAAAGTGTGTATATCAGTAAAATTCATATTTCATGAAGAAATATGTGATCAAACTTTAATTTTATCAAATGACTATGTCTAAAATCAACAGGGGAACCCTTTCAATCACTATAACTTCTTTCAAAGCTTTTTTATTTTTGAAAAAAAAATAGATAATATAAATTGTGGTCACCAGAAGTATACAAAATGTAAATTAATACTTATGAAAAAATAATAAATTAAAAAAAAATTATATTCATGTAATAATAAAACTAGTCGACCTTGTAAATACAATATCTCAGGAACTCCTCAAAGGAATCCCTTACAATTTACAACTCGGACTGATAGATTAACTGATTTAGATTTTGGTGGTCAAAGGTCAAAGGTCAAGGTCACTGTGATCTCACAGACCACATTTTTGTCCTATTGAATGTGATATCTTAAGACTGTCTTGAGGGATTTTTTAAAGATTAAAGATTCACTTGGACTTAAACATTAACTGATTAGGTTTTGGCGGTCAAAGGTCAAAGTTCAAGGTCATGGTGAACTCTCATTCTTGTGAATGTGATATATCAGGAACGCTCAAAAGGAATTTCACTACATTACAGCACAAATATTCGCTTGGATTCAAGGATGAAGGGATCAGATTTTGGTGGTCAAAGGTCAAAGATCACTGTGACCTTATAAAACACAATTTTGGCCATAACTCAAGAATGCATGCGCTAATTATGATAAAATTTAACACAAATGTCCAATAGGATGAAATGATAAAGTGATGACATTTTATATCCAAAAGGTCAAAGGTCATCTTCACTGTGCCATGATAATGTTCTATGAAAACAACCGTAACCCTAATCATATTTTGTAATACTTGGCTAGCTGGTTGCCATGGCCGCGGGCATTATATTTTCAGCTTGTCTGTCTCTCTCATTCTTGTGAATTCAATATTTCAGGAACACACAGGGAATTTCACTACATTTGGCACAAACATTCATTTGCACTCAAAGATGAACTGATCAGTATTAGGTGGTCAAAGGTTATTGTAACTTCATAAAACACGTTTGTGGCCATAGCTCAAGAATACTTATGATCAAATTGAACATAAATGCAGAGTATGATTGTATGATAATGATGAAATGATGACAATAATGATAGTATATTCAAAAGGTCAGTCACATTCTCATGAACACAATATATCAGGAACACCTAACACCTTCAAAGTTGGTATGAATGTCCACTTGGACCAACGGATGAACTCATTAAATCTTTGTGCTCAAAGGTCAAGGTCACTGTGACCTCACAAAAAATATTTTTGGCCATAATTTGGAATTGATTGGATTAGGACAGAATTTAACAAAAATGTCTAATAGGATAAAACATGACATGGCGCCTGAATACCTCACACTTGGTCAAGAAGGCCTGGTAGCACCTTTCTTTATCTGAGGACCCTGAAGTGCATCGGACATCCCAAACCGCTACCAATGCACAATAGAGAACATCCTTATGTATGGCTGTACAAGTCATGTACTCCAGTCGCACCACAACAGACAAGAAAGACCTGCAGTGACCTGAAATTTGACTTGAGTTTTTTGTTTCTCTTGAACTTACATACTGTTACTGAAGACATACAGCAGAACAAGAACAGCAAAGCTGAACAAAGGTAAGGTCAGGTAAAATAAATTTTATTTCTATATTCCTATATCACAAATTTTCCTCAGAGATATTTGAAGTCAGTTATATATTTTAGTTTGTGTATTCTGTTTGCAGTCAATTCTTGGTAAATTTTCATTGTCAGTCTGGAATCCAAAGGGACTGCTTGATGTGAGGAAATGTTTTAACTGAACAAATATTTAAAGACTGTCCAATTAAAACAAGTGTTTCACCTTGTTAACATGTTCATATGATATTTTTATATGATACTAGACATATGATGGGTGAAACACCATGACTGAGTGTTTCAACCTTGAACTGCAGTGAACCAATGACAGTCTCATAAAAACAGATTCAGACAGCTTACTAATACTACTACTAACTTCCACGTCATAGAACCTAAGGAACCAATCCTGTCAACTTGTGGGGACGGGGGCTAAATACACCTTAAACCTTGTCAGTACAGAGAGCCAGAGTTAGCATTAGCACAACCGCAAACACTATGTCAGCCACTGCTAACAAACAAATAAAAGATGCTACCTATGCTAACCATTCTGATGTGTCTGCTAGTCTCTGATTCTGGTCTCAACAGACTCGTCATCTGAGTCTGCTCTAACACTGACAATCTTGATACGCACTGCTCCTTCAGCATGTATCCTTGTCAGTACAGAGAGCTAGAGTTAGCATTAGCACAGCCACTAACACTAAGTCAGCCACTGCCAGCTGCAAGCTAACAAACAACATAACCAATTACCTATGCTTACCGTTCTGATATGTCTTCTAGCCGCTGATTTCAGTGCACATTAAACTCCTCAAAAACTCTTGAGTCTGGGTCTGACTGAGGCTCAAACATGTGGCTGAGTCTCTTTGATGTGGGCGGGGCCAAGGCCTGATAGAGATTTTTTAAAATGAGAAAATCAGAGTAGATGAACTTATAGCACAATCCTTTTATTTATTTTTTTTACTTTTCATGTGGGAAAACCATCTCCAACAAAATATTTATCATAGCAGACTATTTTTACAGAGTTTAAAACATATCTGGAGGATGCTTAACTATTTATATTGTGATATACTGTACAAAGAGGAAGTCCAGAGGGGACTGGCAGACCAGTCAGGACAATGCCAGTCGTCCCTCAGCCATGCCACACCAGCAGTATGGGACAATGATGTTAACCCGGCCTACATTAAAGCACAATTTATAGCCAGCCCAATGTAATCAGACTGATCCACGACACAACACAATGTGCAAATATGTGATGCACAAATTGACTGACTAATTTAGTTGCAAGGTGTACTGATTCAAGCAGTGATTCACTTATGATAACCAATATCAGGAAAAGGCTACAAGCTGGCAGGGTGTGCGGTGGGTGTTAAACAATGAATTTCTAAGTTAAATTAATTTAAAATCAACTCTTCTCAAGCCCATGGGAACACATACATCCCGAAATATCATGTATGTGATATACATAGAGTATCCTTACTCCTCAATGGTTTAAGCTAGAGACTTACTGTTTTTCCTGTTAAACTAGAGAATACTTTCCAACAAGCCTGTTAGTCTGTGCGAGTCATTTATGTCCATCGATAAACTAATGTATCAAGTTGGAAAAGATTTGGATAGCCTGACCTTTCGCCTGATGCATAACTGGTTTCAACATGTATATTGAAAATAGTGTATGGTGGACATAAATACAGTAGTATGTGAAATAAACCAAATACAAGGTTCATGCATACTTCAACACAAGGCTTTGTTTAATATGAGGCCCCAGGTCTATAATTTATAGAGGCTGGATCTGGATAAAATTAGGTGATTGATGCAAATAGGCTTAGTCTAAACTGGTTCCCGGTTTTAAAAAACAACAGAGTTACTATTGTATTAGGTGTTCTAGAAACTTGAGTTTTATTAAATATGAATGTACCAACTAGCTAGCTAGCTAGCTAGCTTATCATCTGACAGTACACTGTTGTTTAAGTGGCAGTTAGCTGTTATAATTTAGCGTAGTTAGCCTTTGTCCGCAAACTGTGGTTGTGATGCTAACTTTGCTAATGTTTGCAGGAAGCTGGTATGAAAGTGGTACTGAGATGTCAATGCTACACCTTATTCACTCCATCAAAATTGAACGGCTGAGCAAAACTGATGAAACATATTTGAAATGGCTGTGTATATGTTGTGTTAGAGAAATTTAGAGTTATGCACTTGCATTGTGCAGCTCTGATTTACAACAGGAGCTTTAACAGTCATTTAGACCTAGATTTAGATTTAAAGTGTCTCATTATGCCTGATAAGAGAAGAGAATGGGTGGGGGGTGCGAATGACTGGTCTACACAATGAAAAACAAGCAGATGGATCTAAAGGCTATGGAATATTACCTAAGGTTGTAGTAGAGTAAAAGAAACTATAATGGAAAGTTTTTTCCAACTGTGAAGCAAATGGATCTAGCCTGCTGATCTTCCTTGTGAGGTTTATGTTGAGCAACCAGAAAATAGGTTTTCAAAATAATCAAACAGATCTTGATTCAAACTGATCTGCAGAACAAACATCGTATTAAGTCCATATCTGGTTAATTGGACCTGTTTTTATTGAAGAAATGCACCACTAATAATCTCTGCTAACTTTGTGACAAACATATTACATTTCCTATTGTCTTCTTCACAATAAAAGCATCATGCACATTTGCCGATGCAATACTTTTAATGTGAAGGAGCGCAAACAGGAAATGTTGGGTTTTCATCCACAGAAACTTGGAACAGCTCAACCAGGAACAGGAGGGAAATGCGCTGCTACCTGCAGCTTCAGGTAGAGGCTTCCACTTTGAACTCAGTTAGTAATCTTTATTAGTTAAATAAATAAATAAATAATAATCTTCCAGTCATACAGTCAAACACCTGTTAAATCCATGTCACCACAGGCATGCTTGTTTATTTATAAATAATATGCATGATAATTAACATGAATTAAGCATTTAGAATTGAATAAAAACCCATATTTATAAAATATTTTACTTTCGTATGTCTTTTATTTTAGTAAAACAGTTTTCGCAGTGCAATAAACTGGCTGCACTGACCTGAGCAGGTGAGGAGGTGAGGGAGGAACACACCTCTCCTGACTTTGGCGGTCCCCAGCGCTACCGCGCCCCCCCCACCCTGTGATGTTAGGGGCCCCTCCCTCGGTCAGTGGCAGCGGAGCAGGTGAGGAGGTGAGGGCGGAACACACCTCTCCTGACTTTGGCGGTCCCCAGCGCTACCGCGCCCCCCCCACCCTGTGATGTTAGGGGCCCCTCCCTCGGTCAGTGGCAGCGGAGCAGGTGAGGAGGTGAGGGCGGAACACACCTCTCCTGACTTTGGCGGTCCCCAGCGCTACCGCGCCCCCCCCCCCACCCTGTGACGTTAGGGGCCCCTCCCTCGGTCAGTGGCAGCAGGTGAGGAGATGAGGGAGGAACACACCTCTCCTGACTTTGGCGGTCCCCAGCGCTACCTCGCCCCCCCACCCTGTGATGTTAGGGGCCCCTCCCTCGGTCAGTGGCAGCAGGTGAGGAGATGAGGGAGGAACACACCTCTCCTGACTTTGGCGGTCCCCAGCGCTACCTCGCCCCCCCACCCTGTGACGTTAGGGGCCCCTCCCTCGGTCAGTGGCAGCAGGTGATGGAGGAACACACCTCTCCTGACTTTGGCGGTCCCCAGCGCTACCTCGCCCCCCCACCCTGTGACGTTAGGGGCCCCTCCCTCGGTCAGTGGCAGCAGGTGAGGGAGGAACACACCTCTCCTGACTTTGGCGGTCCCCAGCGCTACCTCGCCCATCCCCCCCCTGTGACGGACCTTGTCGAGCCGCTGCGGGTGTGAGGGGGAAACAAGACGGCGACGGACGGCGACGAGAGGAGTCATGGCCGCGGAAGGAAAACTTGATGGAAACTGAGTGAGTACATCAAACTAAAGCTTTAATGAGCGTTAATGTTCGGAGGCTTGAGTTTTATCGTGTTTTATCGTGTTTTATCGTGTTTGCAGCCTCCTTCTCCGCCGCTTTTTACTGATTTAATGCTGTTATTAGCATCGCACGGGTCGCGGATGCTAACGCTACCTAGCTTGTCACTGGCGGCTGTTGAACGATATTATTTTTAGCAAACTACGACTTTGAGCTGTCGTTTCATTGTGTTTTGTGCAACGGGCTGTCGTTTGTCTCGGTGTTTACTGTGTACCTGCCTCAGGTTCAGTCTGAAGGCAGGTAGCTAGTCTGATATTCAGGTGTGAGAGCATCTGAACCCGCTACGGTGCTCCTGACTGCGGCCTCCTCACATGTTCATGAACTTACAGCGAAGTTTAAGGTCTTGATTCAGCTACAGGCCCGGAGGCTTTACACAGCTAAATGAGTGAGAACATCTTAATAAAGAATGAGCTAATTAGTCTTCCTGTTGCCATTTGAAGGTCATGTAAGAGCTTCTTGAAAGTTTGAGTTTGTTAATTTTTTTTCTTTTCTCAGTTTAAGCATGGATTTGATTTCTTTTATCGCCATATGATGTAAAAATAATAAAGTTTTATTGACTAACCTATAACTAAGTTAACCGTTAAGTAACTCCTAAAATTATAGATATTTTCATCAGATTTTTTTAATGTTGTATTTCCAGGTCAGATGTTACATCAAGTAGATAACCATTTTATGTTTAACCTCCTGCAGATGCAGTGAGCAGCTCACTGGGTTCAAAGCACGCCTGGATCACCTGAGGAAGCTGATTTTACACATTCCATGTGCCTGCTTATCCAGGCACATGGAGTCCATAAAATCCCAAACACAGGTAATGTTGCTGGGGCCACTGTCATTATTTGACAGCACAATTTTCAATTATGATACAATATTCAAACTGCAATATTCTAATAGGATTTTGGTGAAACATTGGAGATCATGTGAATAGCTGGGATATGGAATGCCCAAATCTTAGCTCTCTGGATAAAACAAATTGTAGATATTTTGATGGAAATAAATTTATGTTAAATGTTAAATTTATGTTAAACTGTTTTATAGGATCATTGATTTCATTCGTCTGTTTAGGTAATTATTTAGATCATCAAATAAATCTGGAAAAGCATAGCCAAACCTTACTTGTGGAAATATTTATTGTTACTGTGTTGCAAAACTACATAAACCATACATAGACTGTGATTTGATCTTTCAAGTGCTGCTTCTTATATATTAAGTTTTAATTTTTGATTAAGAAAAGATGCGTGAGGAGGCACAGGTCTGTGGTTCTACACCTCTTTGTGAACCTCATGTTCTTGAGAAATGGTGATAAGTGGGTCCTGTCTATGTTGTTAAGCCCTCAGGAAGTCCAGACCAAGAGGGAGGGACCTCATCACTATCAGAACGTCCAACAGAGCTTCATGCAGCTTCCAACATATTGGTAAGTGCCGAACTCCGGTGTTAACTTGTTATACATGACAGTCCTCATGATAGTTTGCTCCATCCTGTTATAGTTACAAACATCTCACAAGGTAAGTATGATCTCACATAATTAGAAATCACTGTGCATCCTCAAACTTTTTCATTTTTAGTTGATTAAAACTGAACATTTTAGTGTCATCTCAGGCAAAGAAAAACACAAACATTTTAGTCTTGTTTGAGTCAAGACCTATGTTATTTACAGTTAACGCATTTAATGACTGATATTAAGAAATCGGAGCAATTAATACTGCCATCTTAGGCATGAAAAAAGGTTGTTGGTGAACATGTTTCATCACAGTTTTTGTTTACAAGGGTTGAGGTTAGGGTTAACTAGATGTGGATGTTACAAACTCAATAGCAGTTCAATAGTTGTGTGAAATCTCTGAAACATCTAAAACTATATGTGACAAACATTGTCTGCTTGTGTACTTTACTATCTACCTTTTAAATCTGCTTGCTCAAAGGTCCTTATCTGTTACGTGATGTGAAGGTGTGTGTCAAAATGAGTTAAAGTGATATTTATGGTTATTTGATGTGGGGTTGTGTGAGGTAGTCATTGATAGTCAGTGTGTTACCTGTAGTAGAATCAAATCAGCAAACTTTTAGTTTAGAGAACGAGCAGGAACACTGGCACAGAAGCAGAGTGATGCTGTTATGTTCAGGGTCAGCAGAAAAAATGTGTTTTAGACACCTTTTAAAGACAAAATAATCCAATATCAATTTTATCGTTTGTTTCATTTTGAATATTTTCAGAGCTTTATCTGCTCATCAAAACAAAGTGAAGTTCAGCTCTTTCTGATTTTCTCAGCTGACCTGAGGCTGTGGCCTAATATGGTGAGCCCTGTAGGTGTGCTTGTGTTTAGGAATACAGTAGTTAAGTAGTTGAAAAAAATGAAGTACCAGAGGAAAGTACTGTTTTGACGAGAAGCCCTAGAAATATTTTAAATGAAGCGTTCATTTAAACAGATATTGGATTGTTTGGTCTTTTAAAAGTGTCTAAAACACATTTTTCCTGCTGACCCTGAACACAGCAGTTCATCACTCTGCTTCTGTCCCAGTGCTTCTGCTGCTTTACTAAACTGGCAGCACGGTGATCTGAATCCACTGCTGGTAACACACTGACTATCCACGACTACCTCACAGAACCGCAAGTCACATCACCACAACTTTCACTTTAAGATTTTAGATAAGACATCAATCCAACACACAGAAAAACTACCAGACATTGGTCCCAACCGTACATTGACCATAGAGTTCTTTACATCACCTCACAAGCCCAGGCTGCTCTTAAAGCAGTGGCAGTGTAGAAAATTGGTCCTGAAGTCACAAATGTGCTTGTGTTTTTTACCACAGGAATCAAGTCCAGATTGTGACAGCAGCGCAGATACATGCATGCCTGATAGCTCACTTTCTGATGTTGGTGATGACCCTGATGTACCACAGCTGACAAGAACTGACAGCGTAATTGTAAGTTTGCACTCTGAAATCAGGACCCTTTACTCTTATAAGAGGAAACAAAGTTCACACTAATTTCAGATTAATCCTTCGGTAAATAAAGTAGTCAGTAGAAGTAAGCTCTGTGGCCCTCTATTAAACTTGTAGCTCTTAAGACAATTCTGACAGTGTTTGGCATAGCTGTACCCTTACTGTAATCATGTATAACACACAAAGGTTCATTCTCAGGTTCAGTTACCCAGGTTTTAAGGGTGTCTCATAGGCAACTTAATATTTCCACATATAGTTAATGTTTCCTGCAGATAATTTAGCTATAAGCTTCTTGTATATGCCATTTTCAGATTACTAAAGCATACCTCGAACAGATCTCCAAGGTGTCTGATGGATCAGAAGCTTCTATAAGCTGCATTGAAAGCAGTGGTGATGAATATGTTCCATCAAAAGACTTGGTACATGAAAGCACTTCAGAGGAACCTGATGGTGTTATGAGCAAAGTTCCACTGGTGAAACAGAAGATGTCACAGAAGGTTTACAAGAGAAAGAGACGGTCCAGAACTTCAGATGAAGACAAGAGGAGAGCAGAAACTGAAACCTCTGATGAAACAAATCAAGCAAATATGTCAGTCATGAAACTGCTAAAAAAGGCAGATGGCGGCAGAGATTATAGCAAAAAGCAATCCTGTCTGTACTGTCCTGTGCAGTGCGTTAAAATGTCGAGGCACTTAGTGCGCAAACACAGCAGTGAACCTGCTGTAGCAAAAGCTATGAGTTTTCCATTGAAATCAAAAGAAAGAAAACTTAATTTTGACCTCATTAGAAACAAAGGAAATCACGCTCATAATAATGAAGTCCTAAAGACGGGAAGGGGAACACTAATCCCGAGTCAGCAGACTGCAAAACAAGTGAAAGCAAGTGACTACATGCACTGCATAAACTGTGAGGCTTTCCTTAAAAGAAAAGCACTATGGAGGCACATGTCCAGGTGCAGGCTTGCACGAAAATGCAGCACATTGAGGCCAGGCAAAAACCGCATCCAGTCGATCTGTGCGTTTGCTCAGCCTGTCCCAGAAGGTGTCAGTAGAAAGGTTTGGGAGCTCGTGAATGCTATGCACCAAGATGAAGTCACAAACATTATCAAACAGGAGAAAAGCATTTTGAGATTTGGAGAACATTTGTATGCTAAGCATGGACATGACAAGACCAAACATGAGTACATAAGACAGAAGATGCGAGAAATAGGACGATTAATTGAGCAGTCACAGAAAGCTGGCAGACTGAAACGAATCGAGGATTTTTATGTACCTTCCAACTTCAACTTTGTGGTTGAAGCAGTTAGGGATGTTGCTGGTTTTGATGAAGAAAAAAACCTCTACAAAACTCCATCCTTGGCTCTGAAGTTGGGTCATACACTTAAGAAGATTGCAGATATTCTTGAATGTGAAGCACAGATGGCCGAGTCTGACAATGAGGAATTTCTCAAGAACGTGAAGACAACCCGGAGTCTTTATGAGAAAAAGTGGGATGTGTGTGTGTCATCACGTGCCCTACAGACTTTAAAAGAGGGGAAATGGAACACTCCTCAGCTCCTTCCTTTCACAGAAGATGTGAAGAAAATGCACATGCACCTTGACAAGTGCAGGGAGGAATACAAAGGCATGCTGGAGAACCTTCCAAATAAGAAGAGCTGGTCTAAGCTGGCCAACGTGACTCTCTGTGAGGTGATCTTGTTTAATCGCAGAAGAGAGGGTGAAGTTTCAAAGATGCCGCTCAGTGCATTTACCCTAAGAGACACTTCAGGAGTCCATTCAGATGTTGCACTAGGACTGTCTGAGCTAGAGCAAAAACTTTGTCAACATTTTCAGCGCATTGAAATAAGAGGGAAAAGAAACAGGAAAGTTCCCATCCTTCTAACACCAGACATGATGTCCTCAATGGAGACCTTGGTTGCACATCGGCGGACCTGTGGTGTGCCTGATGACAATCCCTTTTTCTTCGCCAGACCTGAAGCAGAGACTCACTTGAGGGGATCAGATGCCATCAGACAGCTTGCAAGGCAATGTGGGGCCAAGCATCCTGAAACTCTGTCCTCAACCAAGCTGAGAAAGCAGGTATCCACATTGTCCACAGTCCTCAACCTGAGAGATAATGAGATGGACACACTGGCAAATTTTCTCGGTCATGACATCCGGGTCCATAGACAGTACTACAGACTGCCTGAAGGAACACTGGAGTTAGCTAAAGTCAGCAAAGTGCTGCTTGCCCTCGAACAAGGACGGCTATCAGACTTCCAGGGAATGAGCCTGGACCAAATCCAAATTGATCCCAATGGTAAAGACAACTTACACTTAAGTAAGTTAGATTTATTTAAGAGTAAATATCTGTTTACATCATATGAAGCTTTGTTATTCATGTCCAGAGGACGTCCCAGAAGCTATGGACAGTGACCTCTCAGAGATGGAAGGAGAGAGGGACTCATCTTTCTGCTCTCAGTCATCAGGTGGGGTACATGTCAGTTGTTTTTACCTTCCAACACCAATAGTGAGTGCACGTAAAGATCATCCATATGCCAGTTTCCTTGTTTTTACAAATATTGACAAATTAGACAGATAATAACTGACTTATTATTTTAACTTTCATTCAGATAGTGAGGTGTGTTACTGTAGCTGTCACTTTCATGTATTAATGTACTCATTTATTATAACAGGATCTTCAGCATCTAACAAAGGACAACAACCTGTTGAGTCTGACATTGATGACCCTAAACCAGGTATTTCACACAATATATATTCACTCTGAGCTCTTTTTTAGTAACCTGTCTTTACAAAAATAATGGAATTAAAACATAATGTGCAGAATTCGGTGCATCTTTCAGCAGTCTTCAGACAAAATTAGAAATGATAGCTTTCATTCACACAATGGATGTGTATTGCCAGTTAGCTGTCATCTTGCTGTATTTATTTATACTTATCCATTATTTTAACAGGCACCTCAACACCTAAGAGAAGAAAGCAGTCCAAGTCTGACGGTGATGATACTAAAACAGGTATTTGATATTTGTCAGCAGTCTTTACTTTCGTAAAGAGGGAGGAAGTAAAAGAAACGTGTCGCACCTATTTTAATGTTCTATCAAACTTGAATTGGATGAATACAACACTGTTTTGAAATTAAATGAAATCTGTGGGTGGAGCCAGTCACCAGTCACCTCTACCTCACCTGGCTCATGTCAGAGCTGCATACAGCAGACCTGCTGCATGAAGCAGAATAAGTTTTGGGCTAATCTAATGTATAAATGAATACATGAATGATTTTTAATGATTTTACCAGTTCCTAGTTTTAAGTTAGGGTGTTTTATTGTTTGTGGTCACAGTATCTGACCATGTGTCTTCATATTTAACCAGCTATCACATATGGTGCAATATTTGATATTCAAATTTTGCTTTATCAACAAAAATGCAGAAACAGTATCTTAAGCAGTTTCACAGTGAAAAAACAGACTCGGGCTGTGTCTGAAATCATTCACTCTTCTCTCTATAGTCCACTATATAGTGAGTGGTACTACAATTTTGTAGTGCTGTCCAAATGTATAGTGAGAATTATTATACCCTATAGAGTGGACTCATAATATCCCACAATGCATCATGAAAAGTAGTGTATAACTGATGGTCACTAACCAAGCAATATATGCCATCATGCCTTGTGCTCATAGTGAAAGACTGAAAAACACTGCTGAGAAAATTACCCAGGTAGAGTCCGAAAGTGTTTTTCAATTTTACTGATGAGCTCACTGTATAGTCCTCTACAGAGAACCCCCTGCATTGTGAGGAGGGAGAGTGAATGAGTGAGTGATTTCTGACACAACCTAGATCTTTCTACGCTAGCATGTTTAGAGAGGGCTCAGCTTAAATAAGTTAGTAGGAAAAACTTAAACAAGTATGAAAAAGAGAAGAAAGCGGAAAAGTACGAAAACAAAATGAACAGGTGCAACTGCAACAGGCTACATGCATGGCAGCTCATGTGCAAAAAAAAGAATTAATTTATAGTAGTTCATGCAAACACTGAAAAATATTAATGAAAAATGCCACAGAAAAAGCAAGAATTGAATAGAATAGAATTGTTCTGCACTCAAAATCAGAACTAAATTCCTAATTTGGTAGTTGATAAGTACAGAGTCTATTACAGTCAGATAGTTGTAAGGGTGACCACACACAACGGAAACACAATCAGATACATCACTGATCAGTATATATCAGTAATGTCGTCATTTCTACCAGATGATAGAGAAGCTTCAAGCTATCTGTTGTCATTGCTTCATGATTTGCTGCTTCATGCAGTGGCTCTGGCAGCTATTCCAGAAACTACAGTGACAGACGTAGAGCCCAGTTGTCTGGCTGTAGTCATTCATGTTTAACTTGCAGTGTAATTTGCATCAGGTGATTATTGATTATGATTGCAGGTGATTGTTTTTGAGTTGAATATAATACAGTGGGTGACTCTAAAAGACTTGGTGTTAATGGTGTAGTTGGATTATTTCCAGAATGTTTGTAATTATACACTTACCATTTGCAGTATTATATTTTCCAATATTTGTTTCTCCTGTTATTCCATAGTTTAGTAATTTTAAAAACTATTTATTCCTCTGACAGTAAAACAGCAAACCTCTGATGACCCTGGCAGTGTTAAACGTGTAACCAAAGGTAATCAAAAGACTGGGGCAGTGGCACTTGATGACCTTATGTCAGTTGTCCATTTCCTTTTTTTATTGTCACTTTCTCACCTCAGCAGGGCACACTAAAGAAGTTGAACATTAAAGAGAAAAAGTCCAATGATGTTTTCATTTTAGAGACACAAACATCTGTCAACAAAATCAAGACAAGATACAGAATTTGCTAATCCCTTAGCAATTGTAAGGAAAGTGACTATGATCAGCGCTTTCTTGCTCAGTACTACGAAGTAAGTGGCTTATAGTGAGGTGTGTTACTGTAGCTGTCACTTTCATGTATTAATGTACTCATTCATTATAACAGGATCTTCAGGGTCTAACAAAAGACAGCAACCTGTTGAGTCTGACATTGATGACCCTAAACCAGGTATTTCATACAATATATATTCACTCTGAGCTCTTTGTTAGTAACCTGTCTTTACAAAAATAATGGAATTAAAACATCATGTGCAGAATTCAGTGCATCTTTCAGCAGCCTTCAGACAAAATTAGAAATGATAGCTTTCATTCACACAATGGATGTGTATTGCCAGTTAGCTGTCATCTTGCTGTATTAATATATACTTATCCATTATTTTAACAGGCACCTCAACACCTAAGAGAAGAAAACAGTCCAAGTCAGATGGTGATGACACTAAAACAGGTATTTGATATTTGTCAGCAGTCTTTACTTTGGTAAAGAGGGAGAGAGATGAGATGAGACCTTTAATAACAGTCCTGTTTTGGGTCCAAACACAGATTTACAGCAGTCCCTAAATTTAATTTGTCTTCAGCATATCACATCAGTGATACATTAGGATCCTACATCCACTCTGTTCTTACAGAAGAGCCACTGTCTTATACCTTGTACTGCATAACCTTTAATAGGCCCTGGGCCGTTGGTTATAATGCACTCATCATTTCTTATTCTAACAGGATCCTCAAGATCTAAGAAAAGACGGCAGCCTGATGAGCCTGACAGTGATGACCCTAAAACAGGTATTTCACACCTTTCATGCAATGCTATGGAATATGTTGGCCCACACATTAGTTTAATTTGACAATGACAATTGTTTGCTTTAATTTTATGAACATCTATTTGCATGACTGTCATTCTCAGTGGCAGTACACCTCCAGTCTTCATACTGGAACAAAAACATATATAAATAATTGTCACAAAGCAGCTAATAAGAACTAATCTTTGAATCAGTTTAACTGTTGTTACATTAGTACAGAAATTAACATGTTATATGAAAGGCACTGCTTCTTACTGTGGATTATTGATTATTGGATATGATTGGAATAAAATATGGGTGTGTTTTAATGTCATGTGGTCCTCCTAAACCTTTCATCAAGGAGCACCAGTGTTGGAGAAACTAGGGTGGAGCCCTGCTTTACTCTGATCTGTTTTTAGTGGTAATATTTGTCTTACTATAGATGCCTTTCATTCAGACAGTGAGGGTGTCTTGTCAATTAGCTACCATTTTATATCTTTCATTATTTTAACAGGATCCTCAAGAGCTAAGATAAGACAGCAATCCGTTGAGACTGACATCAATGACCCCAAAACAGGTATATCTGATCACTGGAGACACATATCAAAGCAGATGTGAACTGACTTACTCAGAGCTGACCACTTGTGATCAGATCAGTGAAGATGCATATTAATACCAGGTCTGAGCAGGGCCAGAGAGGGTGGTGGTGCTGGCAACTGGAGCAGAGAGTTAACTAGTTAGTTAGAAGTTAGCAGTTTAATATATGCAGACAGCCAATTCAAGATGCAAGGACTGCTACAGAGACACTTTTAAAGCAACCTGAGATTTTGACAGCAGCATGAGTAAAAAGGCCATGGTGGCCATAGGGCGTACATTTTTTGGGGGGGACATAATGCCCAGAGGGAGGGGGCCACTGTGAAATTCCTACTCTGCCTCTTACTGAGACTCTAAAAAATCCTGATCTGACCTGCAGTTGCTATAGACGTCTCTTTTTTTCTGCAGCCTACCATATATGGTTATTTTCAGCTCAGCCTATTTTTAAGCAAACTCAAGTTGATGTGTTATTTCCGTATATATAAATGCTTTCACTTGAAGATCATTGTTCTGCCAGGTTATGAACGGACTGCACAGCTCTGATCCTTACAAATTTCATATGTGTAGCTATTAAAATCTTGTGGAAGTATTATTACTGGCTAAACTGTCCAGGATATTACAGGGAAATAAATACATCTTGGTCAGGTAAAGTTAAGACTGATAAGTTTATTTGACACTCAGCTGCACTCCACTTGCTCACTGACAAAAAGCCTCCACCATACCTAGTTACTGGTTTTAGTGAAACAAGGTTTATGAATAAAAACAAATGGTTCAGCAAGAACCTGCTGACCTCGACTGATCTGATCCGCTGGGCTCTCAGTATATAAAGTCAGATGGGACAGTAATCAGGAAAATAACTAAATGGCTAAATTACAAATCATATTAAATACATTCATTGCTAACCTTAGGAGTTCAGCTGAGAAAAAGCAGAACCTAATAATAACATAATCTCTGTTTATTTTTAAAATAAGTATCTCTGTCTTAAATTACACGTGAACAATAAAGGGTAAAGCTGATTACTGAAGAATTAATTAACTGGTAATCAAATTGTTAGTATCCAACTCTGATTTTATTTTTTCTCCTGTCTTTCCAT
>NW_027273899.1:207500-255000 GCF_046630095.1 Trachinotus anak
TCTATTCCCCTCTCTGTCTCTATTCTCTCTCTGTCTCTATTCCCTCTCTGTCTCTATTCCCTCTCTGTCTCTATTCTCCTCTCTCTCTCTATTCCCTCTCTGTCTCTATTCTCCTCTCTGTCTCTATTCTCCTCTCTGTCTCTATTCCCCTCTCTGTCTCTATTCCCTCTCTGTCTCTATTCTCTCTCTGTCTTTATTCTCTCTCTGTCTCTATTCCCCTCTCTGTCTCTATTCTCCTCTCTGTCTCTATTCTCTCTCTGTCTTTATTCTCTCTCTGTCTCTATTCTCCTCTCTGTCTCTATTCCCTCTCTGTCTCTATTCCCCTCTCTGTCTCTATTCCCCTCTCTGTCTCTATTCCTCTGTCTCTATTCCCCTCTCTGTCTCTATTCCCTCTCTGTCTCTATTCTCCTCTCTGTCTCTATTCCCTCTCTGTCTCTATCCCCTCTCTGTCTCTATTCCCCTCTCTGTCTCTATTCTCCTCTCTGTCTTTATTCCCTCTCTGTCTCTATTCTCCTCTCTGTCTCTATTCTCCTCTCTGTCTTTATTCCCTCTCTGTCTCTATTCCCCTCTCTGTCTCTATTCTCCTCTCTGTCTCTATTCTCCTCTCTGTCTCTATTCTCTCTCTGTCTCTATTCTCTCTCTGTCTTTATTCTCTCTCTGTCTCTATTCTCCTCTCTGTCTTTATTCCCTCTCTGTCTCTGTTCCCCTCTCTGTCTCTATTCCTCTGTCTCTATTCCCCTCTCTGTCTCTATTCCCTCTCTGTCTCTATTCTCCTCTCTGTCTCTATCCCCTCTCTGTCTCTATTCCCCTCTCTGTCTCTATTCCCTCTCTGTCTCTATTCCCCTCTCTGTCTCTATTCCCCTCTCTGTCTCTATTCCCTCTCTGTCTCTATTCCCCTCTCTGTCTCTATTCCCTCTCTGTCTCTATTCCCCTCTCTGTCTCTATTCCCCTCTCTGTCTCTATTCCCTCTCTGTCTCTATTCTCCTCTCTCTCTCTAGTCCCTCTCTGTCTTTATTCTCCTCTCTGTCTCTATTCTCCTCTCTGTCTCTATTCTCCTCTCTGTCTCTATTCCCCTCTCTGTCTCTATTCCCTCTCTGTCTCTATTCCCCTCTCTGTCTCTATTCTCCTCTCTGTCTCTATTCTCCTCTCTGTCTCTATTCCCTCTCTGTCTCTATTCTCCTCTCTCTCTCTATTCCCTCTCTGTCTTTATTCTCTCTCTGTCTCTATTCTCCTCGCTGTCTCTATTCTCCTCTCTGTCTCTATTCCCTCTCTGTCTCTATTCCCCTCTCTTTCTCTATTCCCTCTCTGTCTCTATTCCCCTCTCTGTCTCTATTCTCCTCGCTGTCTCTATTCCCTCTCTGTCTCTGTTCCCTCTCTGTCTCTATTCTCCTCTCTGTCTCTATTCTCCTCTCTGTCTCTATTCTCCTCTCTGTCTCTATTCCCTCTCTGTCTCTATTCTCCTCTCTGTCTCTATTCTCCTCTCTGTCTCTATTCCCTCTCTGTCTCTATTCCCCTCTCTGTCTCTATTCTCCTCTCTGTCTTTATTCTCTCTCTGTCTCTATTCCCTCTCTGTCTCTATTCTCCTCTCTGTCTCTATTCTCCTCTCTGTCTCTATTCCCTCTCTGTCTCTATTCTCCTCTCTCTCTCTATTCCCTCTCTGTCTCTATTCTCCTCTCTGTCTTTATTCCCTCTCTGTCTCTATTCTCCTCTCTGTCTCTATTCCCCTCTCTGTCTCTATTCCCTCTCTCTCTCTATTCCCTCTCTTTCTCTATTCTCCTCTCTGTCTCTATTCTCCTCTCTGTCTTTATTCCCTCTCTGTCTCTATTCCCTCTCTGTCTCTATTCTCCTCTCTGTCTCTATCCCCCTCTCTGTCTCTATTCCCCTCTCTGTCTCTGTTCCCTCTCTGTCTCTATTCTCCTCTCTGTCTTTATTCCCTCTCTGTCTCTATTCTCCTCTCTCTCTCTATTCCCTCTCTGTCTCTATTCTCCTCTCTGTCTTTATTCCCTCTCTGTCTCTATTCTCCTCTCTCTCTCTATTCCCTCTCTGTCTCTATTCTCCTCTCTGTCTCTATTCCCCTCTCTGTCTCTATTCTCCTCGCTGTCTCTATTCTCCTCTCTCTCTCTATTCCCTCTCTGTCTCTATTCTCCTCTCTGTCTCTATTCTCCTCGCTGTCTCTATTCTCCTCTCTGTCTCTATTCCCCTCTCTGTCTCTATTCCCTCTCTGTCTCTATTCCCTCTCTGTTTCTATTCCCTCTCTGTCTCTATTCTCCTCTCTGTCTCTATTCCCTCTCTGTCTCTATTCCCTCTCTCTCTCTATTCCCTCTCTGTCTTTATTCTCTCTCTGTCTCTATTCTCCTCGCTGTCTCTATTCTCCTCTCTGTCTCCATTCCCCTCTCTGTCTCTATTCCCTCTCTGTCTCTATTCCCCTCTCTTTCTCTATTCTCCTCTCTCTCTCTATTCCCTCTCTGTCTCTATTCTCCTCTCTGTCTCTATTCCCTCTCTGTCTCTATTCCCTCTCTGTTTCTATTCCCTCTCTGTCTCTATTCTCCTCTCTGTCTCTATTCCCTCTCTGTCTCTATTCCCTCTCTCTCTCTATTCCCTCTCTGTCTTTATTCTCTCTCTGTCTCTATTCTCCTCGCTGTCTCTATTCTCCTCTCTGTCTCCATTCCCCTCTCTGTCTCTATTCTCCTCTCTCTCTCTATTCCCTCTCTGTCTCTATTCTCCTCTCTGTCTCTATTCCCTCTCTGTCTCTATTCTCCTCTCTGTCTCTATTCTCCTCTCTGTCTCTATTCCCTCTCTGTCTTTATTCCCTCTCTGTCTCTATTCCCCTCTCTGTCTCTATTCTCCTCTCTGTCTCTATTCTCTCTCTGTCTCTATTCTCTCTCTGTCTTTATTCTCTCTCTGTCTCTATTCTCCTCTCTGTCTCTATTCCCTCTCTGTCTCTATTCCCCTCTCTGTCTCTATTCCTCTGTCTCTATTCCCCTCTCTGTCTCTATTCCCTCTCTGTCTCTATTCCCCTCTCTTTCTCTATTCTCCTCTCTCTCTCTATTCCCTCTCTGTCTCTATTCTCCTCTCTGTCTCTATTCCCTCTCTGTCTCTATTCCCTCTCTGTTTCTATTCCCTCTCTGTCTCTATTCTCCTCTCTGTCTCTATTCCCTCTCTGTCTCTATTCCCTCTCTCTCTCTATTCCCTCTCTGTCTTTATTCTCTCTCTGTCTCTATTCTCCTCGCTGTCTCTATTCTCCTCTCTGTCTCCATTCCCCTCTCTGTCTCTATTCCCTCTCTGTCTCTATTCCCCTCTCTTTCTCTATTCTCCTCTCTCTCTCTATTCCCTCTCTGTCTCTATTCTCCTCTCTGTCTCTATTCCCTCTCTGTCTCTATTCTCCTCTCTGTCTCTATTCTCCTCTCTGTCTCTATTCCCTCTCTGTCTCTATTCCCCTCTCTGTCTCTATTCCTCTGTCTCTATTCCCCTCTCTGTCTCTATTCCCCTCTCTTTCTCTATTCTCCTCTCTCTCTCTATTCCCTCTCTGTCTCTATTCTCCTCTCTGTCTCTATTCCCTCTCTGTCTCTATTCTCCTCTCTGTCTCTATTCCCTCTCTGTCTTTATTCCCTCTCTGTCTCTATTCCCCTCTCTGTCTCTATTCTCCTCTCTGTCTCTATTCTCTCTCTATCTCTATTCTCTCTCTGTCTTTATTCTCTCTCTGTCTCTATTCTCCTCTCTGTCTCTATTCCCTCTCTGTCTCTATTCCCCTCTCTGTCTCTATTCCCCTCTCTGTCTCTATTCCTCTGTCTCTATTCCCCTCTCTGTCTCTATTCCCTCTCTGTCTCTATTCTCCTCTCTGTCTCTATTCCCTCTCTGTCTCTATCCCCTCTCTGTCTCTATTCCCCTCTCTGTCTCTATTCTCCTCTCTGTCTCTATTCTCCTCTCTGTCTCTATTCT
This sequence comes from Trachinotus anak, assembly GCF_046630095.1. NCBI lineage: Eukaryota > Metazoa > Chordata > Actinopteri > Carangiformes > Carangidae > Trachinotus > Trachinotus anak. The sequence goes on from NW_027273899.1 coordinate 211,440, forward strand.
CCTCTCTGTCTTTATTCCCTCTCTGTCTCTATTCCCCTCTCTGTCTCTATTCTCCTCTCTGTCTCTATTCTCCTCTCTGTCTCTATTCTCTCTCTGTCTTTATTCTCTCTCTGTCTCTATTCTCCTCTCTGTCTTTATTCCCTCTCTGTCTCTGTTCCCCTCTCTGTCTCTATTCCTCTGTCTCTATTCCCCTCTCTGTCTCTATTCCCTCTCTGTCTCTATTCTCCTCTCTGTCTCTATCCCCTCTCTGTCTCTATTCCCCTCTCTGTCTCTATTCCCTCTCTGTCTCTATTCCCCTCTCTGTCTCTATTCCCCTCTCTGTCTCTATTCCCTCTCTGTCTCTATTCCCCTCTCTGTCTCTATTCCCTCTCTGTCTCTATTCCCCTCTCTGTCTCTATTCCCCTCTCTGTCTCTATTCCCTCTCTGTCTCTATTCTCCTCTCTCTCTCTAGTCCCTCTCTGTCTTTATTCTCCTCTCTGTCTCTATTCTCCTCTCTGTCTCTATTCTCCTCTCTGTCTCTATTCCCCTCTCTGTCTCTATTCCCTCTCTGTCTCTATTCCCCTCTCTGTCTCTATTCTCCTCTCTGTCTCTATTCTCCTCTCTGTCTCTATTCCCTCTCTGTCTCTATTCCCTCTCTGTCTCTATTCTCCTCTCTCTCTCTATTCCCTCTCTGTCTTTATTCTCTCTCTGTCTCTATTCTCCTCGCTGTCTCTATTCTCCTCTCTGTCTCTATTCCCTCTCTGTCTCTATTCCCCTCTCTTTCTCTATTCCCTCTCTGTCTCTATTCCCCTCTCTGTCTCTATTCTCCTCGCTGTCTCTATTCCCTCTCTGTCTCTGTTCCCTCTCTGTCTCTATTCTCCTCTCTGTCTCTATTCTCCTCTCTGTCTCTATTCTCCTCTCTGTCTCTATTCCCTCTCTGTCTCTATTCTCCTCTCTGTCTCTATTCTCCTCTCTGTCTCTATTCCCTCTCTGTCTCTATTCCCCTCTCTGTCTCTATTCTCCTCTCTGTCTTTATTCTCTCTCTGTCTCTATTCCCTCTCTGTCTCTATTCTCCTCTCTGTCTCTATTCTCCTCTCTGTCTCTATTCCCTCTCTGTCTCTATTCTCCTCTCTCTCTCTATTCCCTCTCTGTCTCTATTCTCCTCTCTGTCTTTATTCCCTCTCTGTCTCTATTCTCCTCTCTGTCTCTATTCTCCTCTCTGTCTTTATTCCCTCTCTGTCTCTATTCCCCTCTCTGTCTCTATTCCCCTCTCTGTCTCTATTCTCCTCTCTGTCTCTATTCTCTCTCTGTCTCTATTCTCTCTCTGTCTTTATTCTTTCTCTGTCTCTATTCTCCTCTCTGTCTCTATTCCCTCTCTGTCTCTATTCCCCTCTCTGTCTCTATTCCTCTGTCTCTATTCCTCTGTCTCTATTCCCCTCTCTGTCTCTATTCCCTCTCTGTCTCTATTCTCCTCTCTGTCTCTATTCCCTCTCTGTCTCTATCCCCTCTCTGTCTCTATTCCCCTCTCTGTCTCTATTCCCTCTCTGTCTCTATTCCCCTCTCTGTCTCTATTCCCTATCTGTCTCTATTCCCCTCTCTGTCTCTATTCCCTCTCTGTCTCTATTCCCTCTCTGTCTCTATTCTCCTCTCTCTCTCTATTCCCTCTCTGTCTTTATTCTCCTCTCTGTCTCTATTCTCCTCTCTGTCTCTATTCTCCTCTCTGTCTCTATTCCCCTCTCTGTCTCTATTCCCCTCTCTGTCTCTATTCCCTCTCTGTCTCTATTCTCCTCGCTGTCTCTATTCCCTCTCTGTCTCTGTTCCCTCTCTGTCTCTATTCTCCTCTCTGTCTCTATTCCCCTCTCTGTCTCTATTCTCCTCTCTCTCTCTATTCTCCTCTCTGTCTCTATTCCCTCTCTGTCTCTATTCTCCTCTCTGTCTCTATTCTCCTCTCTGTCTCTATTCCCTCTCTGTCTCTATTCCCTCTCTGTCTCTATTCCCCTCTCTGTCTCTATTCTCCTCTCTGTCTTTATTCTCTCTCTGTCTCTATTCCCTCTCTGTCTCTATTCTCCTCTCTCTCTCTATTCCCTCTCTGTCTCTATTCTCCTCTCTGTCTCTATTCTCCTCTCTCTCTCTATTCCCTCTCTGTCTCTATTCTCCTCTCTCTCTCTATTCCCTCTCTGTCTCTATTCTCCTCTCTGTCTTTATTCCCTCTCTGTCTCTATTTCCTGTTTGTCTCTTGACTGTCACAGTAAAATCATAATAAAATAACTGTCAGTTCTGTGGGATGTTGTGTTTTTGTCCTCCATTGTCCCCTAACATCCAGCAGTTAACTTTATATTGAGGGCCACACCTCAGCTGTATTGACCTGCTCTTGGGCCCTGGAGTAAAAATGAGCAGCGGGCCCCTGTGGCCCCCTGTTTCTGTCTGTGTGTCATTTGTATTTTGGTTTGTAGCTGAGTGGAACTGATGTTGTGGAGCTGTTGGTCTGTTCAGACCTGTAAGTGACGCACATTGATGAGGTAAGAAGAGACACCTGTTGGTGAGCTATGAGGGGAGGGGCTAGTCTGAGCTTCAGCTGTGTCCCAGTTCAGGGGCCACATCCTTCAGAGGACCTGGTCTATGAAGGTGTGGCACTTCGTAGCCGTCGTAGACCATGAAGGCCAAACTGAATGAGGCGGTCTGGTCTGTTCCCGCCCTTATCGTTACTGAGCTGTCGTCCAGGTGAAGAGGGACACACCTGAAGGAGAGAGTCTAGTCTTGCCGCTGTGATGTCATTGGTCCTCAGATGAGCGTCTGAAGGAGGACGCCTGAACAGCTTCAGTGTCCTCAGGAGGAGCTGGTGTGCTGCAGGTACTGTGGTGATCACAATGTGAGTTTCTGCTGCAAGCCCATGGGGGCCGCCAGGTCCATCCTTCCTGGGGGGTAAGTCAGCTGTGGTGTGATAATGGTGCAGGATCCTAGTTGTTATGGAAATGAGCACACACAAACACACAACAACTTCATACAACTCCTTCACTGTGGCCCAGCTACACAACCTGGAGGTCGTGTTTCTGCGAGGCCGTCGGTCAGGCCACGTTTTCTTTCGTGGTGTGTTCAGTGTCATCAAGCTAATCTGCCAATCATGAAATCACCACAAACTGACAGTGACTGTGGAGCTGATGACAGAGTGAAGGTGAAGCAGTGAATCACAGAGATGTTGATGTTGGTGTGGAGAGACTTTCCTTCATCACCTGACCTCCTCCTCCTCCTCCCGCTCTCCTCTCTTCCTCCTCCTGCACCTCTTCCTCCTCAATGTCTCAAAGTCTGACACACAGACAGTGACAGGACTTCCTGTTTCACCTTGGTTAAAGACAGAGAGAAGAGCGAGGGGCTGCTGCTTTGTGCATATGTGTGTGCTGACCTTCGACCTTTCAGCCGCTGCCCCACCTGATTTCCCTTCTCATTTCCTTTCCTAATCTGAGCCTCCTCATGAGGAAACTCTGTCCACATTCCAGCAGCCATGACGGTCACTGCAGGGAGTGATGACGCCTAATCTGTGTGTGTGTGTGTGTGTGTGTGTGTGTGTGTGTGTGTGTACACAAACTCACTGATGGACTTGTGTAAGAGGCTCAGAGCGTCACTAGGCTGCGGTGCTAAGTGGCATGTGACCCCTCCCCCCACAGTCAGCAGCTCAGACACTGGTTCAGAGCTGGTGGTGACAGTGACTTAGTTTAGATGTGTGGAAGGACGTTTGTCCTCCCTCATGTCAACCTGGGAAATAACTGTTAAGGTCATGATTGGAACATTTCTGTCTCCCCAGTGTTTCTGAGCAGAGGGATCATCATCCAGAGGACTGTGTAATCAGTGTATCTACAAAAATAAGTGAACATGGAAATCAAACAGGGCTCGATAATGTTTCTAGAAACAGACCCACAACAGACCCACAACAGAGTTATGAGTTAAAGTGGAACATTTAAAATAAACCTGTCTTCCTGTTACAAATTAAAAGTTGAAGTCAGAAGCAATATAACAGACTCTCTGCACTCAGGGGTTTGCCTGCTCCAGCCTCATTGGTCTGGTATGACCACTAGCTTATGGTGGCTAATGTTAGCTAATGTTAGCCTAATGTTAGCTAACTTTAGACAGATGTTGTTGTGTAACTGACATCACTGAGTTACATCCAGACCAGAAGCTCAAACCCAAGCATTAAAGCTACAGTATAAAAAAACCAAAACAATGAGCTGAAAGATGTTAAAACAGAGCTGGGCGATAAAGATCCCTTTTACATTATACACAATAATTTCATAGTTTCATCGTTAAAGCTCCAGATTTTAACTTCTCCTGTGTTTTATCTGAAGTGTTGATCTCCATCTGAAGATATATCTGTGATTTAAGAAACCATCTCAGTGTAGTTTTACATCTCCTCTCTCAGGCTTCTCTCTGGAGCTCTAGTAACAACAGGTCAGTCAGCCAATCAGAAGAGAGGATCTTCTGATTGGCTGACTGTTTCAATTTCTTAGAGATCCAGTAAAAATATAGCAGATTTCAGGTAAACAGAGAAACCAAATCCTGCAAGGTTGGATGGTGGGTCTAGGTGGGCGGGGCTTGGGGCGTGGCTGAGAGCAGTGACTGCTTTTTTGTGACATCACAAAGTTCCAGAAGTCCTGACGGCTGGTTTTAAGGCTCAGTGTCTGAATACAGGCTGTGTGCATTTCTCTGTGGACTGAGGCTTTGATACTTTCACAGTATTAATATAGAACCTAGACCTGCTTTATAATCACAAACACATGGACATCTACCTTTAGACTGGATGGAGCTTTAAAAACCTTTACATTGTGTGGACCTTTAAAACCTTTAAAACCTTTAGACTGGATGGAGCTTTCAATGAAAATACTGATTGGATCAGCTTTAAGATTTGGTCTGAATATTTAAACTAATTTTCCAGTACCATTGTGACAAACCTGTCATCCACTTTTCAGACCAGTTTCTTTTCTCTTCCTGAAAAACAAAACTGTTCTATTCAATTCAAGAAACTTTATTTGTCCCCAGGAGACAGTTTAAAAGACACACTTAGAGTAGACATAAAAAACAAACCCATACAAACTGTACACATTAAAACAGTGACATGAAAAACAGCATCAGTACAAAAACAATAACCTGTATTATTATAATGAGAATGACATTACTGTGCAAATAAATAACTGTAGATATATTTTTAATGAAATAATTATCTGTATGAGAAGATAATATTCAATAAAAAATAAAAACCTATGTATAACATATATAAAGTGTAATATCTGTATTTAATGTCCACTTTGAGTTACCTTCAAACAAGTTTCGTAACTTTAACTACAACAGCACTTGACAAGATTTGGATGTGAAAATAAAATAAAGATGTAAAATGAAACTCTTGTGAGTTGATTTTCCTCTGATCAGTAGTGAACCTGTCTGACCTGTGACCCTGTCGTTCACCTGCTGCTGAAAACTCAGCTGCACTGATCTCATCATACATGTGCAGCTGCATGATCACAGCTCTCTGACTCTGTCCATGTGTTCCTTCAACATCCACATGCTCCCAGTCCTCAGTCTATTTGAGGTTTATGTGTAGGTTGGCGATGGGTCGCATTACATTAACCTCTCTCAGCGCTGCACATGTAGGAGTGTGAGAGAGGGAGGGAGACACAGTGGGATGATGTGTGTGTGTGTGAGGCTCTTACATAACTTCTAACTTAATATTTCCACATGGACACAATCATCCCTGTCTGTTACTGTCCAGCACCAACGTGGCTTTAAAAGCAGCAGGGTTACCTTCACTCAGCCCCCCACTTTAACCTCAAACCCTCCCGAGGTCAATCAAAAAGTTCCAGGTCACAGAGAAACGACGCTGGGCCGGGCCTGGTACCCTGCTCTGCCCACTGGCTGAGGATTACCCCGGCTGACAGGGAGGACTCGTCTCTGGTGGGGACAGTTGCTGAGGGTCAGACATGGTTGACTGAATTACCCTCACACACACACACACACACACACACACACACACACACACGCTTCCACATCCTGCCCTCAGTTTCCCTCTTCTTCTGTCTTCATGTTTTCTTTAAAGGTTTATTAACTTGGGTCTTACCTTCTTCATTTTGACGATGATGATGATGATAATGATGATGATAATCAGAACAGCTGATTCATTAGAATCGTGATTTTATCTCTATAGTTTCAATTTATCCATAACTTTTAAAAAAAACAAGGAAATGACCAAAGTTGTCATAGTGACATTTAAGGTGTATTGATTGATTTCCAAACATCAATCATGCACTGAGTAGCAGTGAAGAAAACATTCCACCTTAACAGTGAGAGGTAGCTGCTGGTAGCCTCTGAGCTGCTCAGTGATGAAACGGTTCATTAGTAAAAGACAGAAAACATCCTTCACTCGTTTCTTCATCTGTGAGGATTCACACACACACACGACAGACTCAGACTGTTACACTGGAGATCACAGCTAGTTTAGCCTAGCATAGCTACATTTTCATAGCCTAGCCTGTTAGCTTAGCTACAAAGATGGGTTGGGCCTGTGGTCATGTGACTTCAAGCCAATTGCTGTCCCAGGCTGGTGGTTCCCATGTCTCCTGTTGGACATTTCCCACCAGAGACAACGATTGGCCTGAAGTCACATGACCACAGGCCCAACCCACCTTTGAAGAAGCCCCATAGGCAGTTATGTGCTCACACATGATTGGCTGTTTTATATTTTTTGTTTCATATCTGTCTTATTGAAAATGTCACCTGTGATGTGTTTTATGACCCTGATGAAGCCACAGGCTGAGACATGTCGGTCAGATAAAGTTTTTCTGGTCACTACAGGTGCTGCTGGAGGTTTGACCTGTTTGGACCTTTTCCTTTCTCCATGCACCTTGGAAGCTGGTGAAGCTGTGCCACAAACTTTATTCTGTTTTGTTACATGGAAATTAGGCCGTCATCTGTGCCGACGACATGTTTCCTTCTTTGGTCGCCGTTTTGGTCCCTTTCCTTCTGCTACATAGCCAAGATGGCGACTGTTGAGGTGAGACGTGTCCATCGTTTGACATAGTTTCGTCCAGGTACTTACAGTGCAATGCATGTTGTTGTACTTATCACTGTGAGCCCTGAAAGAAGCAAGCGAGTCTGGAGGAAGGTGCCAGAGACGCAGCAGCAGTGGTGTGTTTATTAGAGCTGTCAAACAGTGAGTCACACGTGTCCTCAGGCTGTGTGGCTGCTCCGGCCTGGTGACACAGATACTGACATGAAAACCAAGACGTGTGGCTGTCACACATGTACCACAGACACTGTGTCCCGGGTCGGATCCTGGTCTGATCTGGTCTGAAGACCCGCTCATGTTCAGTAGGACCAGTGGTAAAATTCTGAGGATAATTCTGCTCAGTCAGCAAAACAACATCACAACAACATGAACACCTGTGACACACACACACACACACACGCTCCTCAGGTCTGACAGGTAGAGCTGCTGCTTCTGTCCTTCATCCTGGTTCCTTTCATTCCTCCATATCACAAGTGAGTGGGCGTGGGGGGATAAAAGGAAGAGGACATGTTGAAAGCACAGCAGGCTTTAATTTACCTGTTTTGATGCTTATTCTTGTGCTAATGTGGACTTTAACCAATATAATGTCACAGTGATGAGGACAGGTGTGTGTGTGTGTGTGTGTGTGTGTGTGTGTGTGTGTGTGTGTGTGAACTGTGAACATGGTTCAGTCATCATCACTGTCCCATAATGCCTCGTTCCACCAGCTGTGTTGTTGAGTTTGAGGGGCTGACAAGGTCATGTGACCTGGGTCAGAGCGAGCGGCGGTTTCTGTTTCTAACCTCATGTGATTTACGGCTGGTTAAAGACCAGAGCATCTAGGATCCAAAGGTCAGAGGTCAGGAGAACATCTGTGACTAAAAATGACTGTAGCCACTTTAACAGGTTCACAGATACTGGGTCAGTCCTCCAAACTGGGCAAACTGGACCAGGTCAGACCTATTTAAAAATCTGCCACTAACTTTAAAAGATCATTATTTCTTTAATGTATTGCTGCAGTAACATTAAATACATTCACCCTTCACTTGGCTAAAAGGCAAAATGTCTACATTCTGAATATTATAATTTAATAAATTAATTCTGCTCATTCTGATGATCAGAACATGACGGACCATCAGGTCAGGTCATCATCTGTGTTTAGTCATGAAACCAAGTCAGAGGGTTAGGTCTTTTATCAGTGCACAAGGTCTCAAATCCACAGATTTGTGACTGAAGTCTGACTTGAGTCAAGTCATGTGACTCAGGTTCCCTCCTCTGTTTTAATAATCAATAATCAAACTAAAACAATAAGACGTCAGGTGTAACAAACCTAATGATCCTTCAGAGGGAGACGAGCTGAACATCATGAGCTCACATAACCTGCTTCGCTCTCTCGTTTCCCGAAAATATTTTTCCTTTAGCTGATGTTTTTTCTGGAACATGAGAGGAATTATCTTAAAGAGTGGAGCCTCCTGTGTGAGCGAGCGTGTAGGACGCTGAGAGAACACAGCAACTCAAACAATCCAGGAGGAAATATCACAGGTAGCACACAAGTAACATGTGGTCACAGTGTCCTGTCACCTGGAGCCATCAGTGTCAGTCTGAGGCTGCTGCCACACCCTCCATTACACCTGGACACAGCTTTACTGTGATCCAGGGTTGGGTCTTGGTGGCAGCAGGTCCAGACGTCTCTGTCTCCAGTGATGATGTGAACCAGTTCTACTCCATGTAGCTACAGTTCCTGGATGTTGAGACATACTCAGCAGTATCTACCTTTTATTCAGCTGTCAGGGCCTGTTCCTGCTGCTGTCTGCTCATAACCTCCGCACCTGGAGCCTGGAGAGATTCAGCTCCAACTCTCAGATCATGAATCAACTTCAGTCACCATCCTATTCTCATTAATGTTTGAGGTGCTGCCCTCCGCTGTTCACGAGTGACTAACCTGCAGCCTGAACAGCTTCATCACTGTGAGACCTCTGTAACAGTCCTGTCAGGACCTGCAGCGGCTGGTGGGGGCTGGTGGGGGCTGGTGTTTGTGTTTCAGTTGATGGACCTCATGTTGTAACCCAGGAGGTCACAGACAGGAATAGTCTGCTGACCATCAGGATTCCCATTAAAAGACAGAAAACATCTCCCTGACGCTCCGACACGGAGCGATCTGTCGGTTCCTCCTCAGCTGAGGGCAGAGGTCACAATGAGTCACTGAGGCATAACCGACCTGTATCACATGACGCTCTCAGGCTGTCACTGAGGAGTGTTTGTGAGGGAGTCACGTTTTCTGGGTCACTCTCTCTGTCAGTGATCTGTTTGACCACTTCCTGTGGTGAGGAGCGAGCTCCGCCCTCATGTAACTGGGGACCAAGTGGAAAAAAACAGTCAGGGAGCAGAGCTGCAGTGAAATAGAGCTCTGGATATCATGTGTCACAGGGGTCAAAGGTCAACTGACTGAACTGATGAAGAAATTTACACTCATTTCTAACTGATCACACTGTTCTCATGAGCAGTCACATGATCAGAAACCAAACAGCAGGTGAGCCTGATTAATCAACGACTGGAGGGTTAAAATGGAAGAGCGTCTAAATGTAAAGAGGTGAGAGGTCAGTGGTTCATTCTGATTGGCTCTGACAGATTAGCCAAAATTAAAAGTTAAGTTTTGTCAAGTTTGGTTTGAAGAACGATGTTGTTAAAGACCAGACACAGGAGACACACTCATCAACTGTTATGAAGCAAAATCCTAATTTTCTTATTGCTCGAAACTGACATAATTGGATGCACTGAACTTGGTTTGATCCAAGGAATCAACCAATGAAAATCAGGCAAATGGCTCAAAGGTGAATGAACCTCCATACTTCAGGCACAGACTTGGTGAAAAGTATCATGGGAGTGTCCCCAGTCAATCCCACAACAAAAGAAGTTTAAAGAAGAAGAAGAAGATGATGAAGAAAAGGTGGCAACACAGTGCTGCCTTCACTGCTTCACAGTGATGGACTTTTCCTCTAAACCTGCAGGAGTTTAGCTGCTTAGTTAAACTTTTAGTTCAGCTTCCTCCAGTCTGAAGCAGCTTCAGTAACACTGGTGAAAACTCTGTGGCTTCATCACTGAGAGCAACGTACAGCAGCAGTGAGAGAAACGCTCCGCACTGTGTCACCTGTGCACACCTGGCCGGTGGCTGTGTGAGGTTGGTGTGTTATGCAAAATGTTCCTGGGTTTTCTGTCTGTCCGTCCATTCTTGAAGAAATCCCTTCAGGTTTGGCACAAATGACCATTTGGAATTTTGTTGCAGAAAGGTCAAAGGTCACAGTGACCTCATGTTCTTGTGAGGCAGTGATCCCAGTTTGAACTAGTTTGTTGTCATAACTGGGCAAATTAACCAGAAACACTGCCAACCAATCAGAGTCAAGTATCAGCTGTGTGCTTTATGTTGACCCCCCCTCCCCTTATACTGTGGGTATTCTGCATGTGTGGAGTCCTGCCTGTTTGTGTGTGTGTGTGTGTATGTGTGTGTGTTTGTGTTTGTGTGAGTGTGTGTGTGTGTGTGCGTTTGTGTTTGTGTGTGCAGAGAGAGAGAGGGAGAGAGAGCATGACTGTGTGTGAGGCTGAGGGGAGGCAGTAGCACAGCTCTGTCTGCATGTGTGCACCGACCCACGTTATCTACAGGGGGAGATGGGAAAGGGGAGGGAGGGGTGAGGGTGGAGGTGTGGGGGAGCGCAACAGGACATTGGCAGTGTCAGTCTGTCCTGGTGGGAGAGAGAGAGAGAGAGAGAGGGATGAAGGAGGCAAACATTAGAAGCAGGTGAGGCACTGCCAGGCTGCTGTCACAGGCAGCTAACTGTGGCTAACTGAGGCTAACTGTAGCTAACTGTGGCTAACTGAGGCTAATTGAGGCTAACTGTGGCTAACTGAGGCTAACTGTAGCTAACTGTGGCTAACTGAGGCTAATTGAGGCTAACTGTGGCTAACTGTAGCTAACCAGACTCCCACTGGAAAACCATCAAAACAGATCACCTCAGACGGCCAATCACAGGCAAGAGACTGTTAACTGTATGAACAACAGTACAGTATCACATTATATAGAATAATACAGGTCAAGACACCTAAAGTATTCCATCATCTGCTCACCAGCTGGGCAGAGAATAGAATAGAACAGAATAGAACAGAATAGAACAGAATAGAATAGAACAGAATAGAACAGAACAGAATAGAATAGAATAGAATAGAATAGAATAGAATAGAATAGAATAGAACGGATGTTTTAGAATCAGAATCAGAATCAGTTTTATTGCCAAGTATGTTTTCACATACAAGGAATTTTTTCTGGTGATTGGTGCAATTGATCAGCAACAGTGGGGCTCTCTAGCCTTGTTGATGAGGCTAATAGCAGATGGGAAGAAGCTATTTTTGTGGCGAGAGGTTTTGGTCCTGAAGGACCGCAGCCTCCTGCCAGAGGGGAGTGTCTCAAAGAGTTTGTGTCCAGGGTGGGAGGAGTCAGCTACAATCTTCCCTGCACGCCTCAGAGTCCTTGAGGCGTACAGGTCCTGGAGGGACGGAAGATTGCAGCCAATCACCTTCTCAGCAGAGTGGATGATACGCTGCAGTCTGTTATTGTCCCTCTCTGTGGCAGCAGCGTACCAGATGGTGATGGAGGAGGTGAGGATGGACTCAATGATGGAGGTGTAGAAGTTCACCATCATAGTCCTTGGCAGGTTGAACTTCTTCAATTGCCTCAGGAAATACATCCTCTGCTGAGCTTTTTTGATGAGGGAGCTGATGTTCAGCTCCCATTTGAGATCCTGTGTGATGGTGGTTCCCAAGAAGCGAAAATGCTCCACGGTAGCCACGGGGGAGTCACACAGGGTGATGGGGGTGGGTGGGGCTGGGCTCTTCCTGAAGTCCACTATCATTTCCACTGTCTTCAGAGCGTTTAGCTCTAGGTTGTTCTGCCTGCACCAGGTCACCAGACGCTCAGTCTCCCACCTGTAGGCAGACTCATCGCCATCAGAGATGAGTCCAATGAGAGTGGTGTCGTCTGCAAACTTCAGGAGCTTGACAGACTGATGGCTGGAGGTGCAGGTGTTAGTGTACAGGGAGAAGAGCAGAGGAGAAAGAACGCAGCCTTGCGGGGATCCAGTGCTGATGGTCTGGGAGTCAGACACGTGCTTTCCTAGCTTCACGTGCTGCCTCCTGTCAGACAGGAAGTCGGTGATCCACCTGCAGGTGGAGTCAGGCACGCTCAGCTGGGAGAGCTTGTCCTGCAGCAGAGCCGGGATGATGGTGTTGAAGGCAGAGCTGAAGTCCACAAACAGGATCCTGGCATAGGTCCCTGAGGAGTCCAGGTGCTGGAGGATGAAGTGGAGAGCCATGTTGACGGCGTCGTCTACAGACCTGTTGGCTCTGTAGGCGAACTGCAGGTGGTCCAGGAGTGGGTCAGTGATGGATTTGAGATGGGACAGGACAAGACGCTCAAATGATTTCATGACCACAGAGGTCAGGGCAATGGGTCTATAGTCATTTAGTCCTGTGGGCCTTGGTTTTTTGGGGACAGGGATGATGGTGGAGGATTTGAAGCAGGCTGGCACGTGGCAGGTCTCCAGTGAGGTGTTGAAGATGTCTGTGAACACTGGAGACAGCTGATCAGCACAGTGCTTCAGGGATGATGGAGAGACAGAGTCAGGACCGGCTGCTTTGCGGGGGTTCTGCTTCTTAAAAAGCCTGTTGACATCTCTCTCCAGGATAGAGAGAGACGTTCCTTTGGTAGAGGAGGAGGGGGGTTCTGATGTGGCTCTGATGTGGAGGTTAGTGTCAGGCTTGTCCCACTGTCTTTCAAAGCGGCAGTAGAACTCATTCAGATCGTTGGCCAGACGGAAGTCGTTAGTGGAGTGGGGGGGTTTAGGTTTGTAGTTAGTGATCTGTCTGAGCCCTTTCCAGACAGAAGCAGAGTCGTTGGCTGAGAACTGGAGCTGAAGTTTCTCAGAGTACAGTCGTTTAGCTTCTCTCACCGCCTTGCTAAACCTGTACTTGGACTCTTTAAACCTGTCCCTGTCCCCACTCCTGAAAGCTTCCTCCTTTTGCCTCCTGAGCTGACTGAGCTTAGCTGTGAACCAGGGTTTGTCATTGTTATAACTCACCCTGGTGCGTGATGGGATACAGCAGTCCTCACAGAAGCTGATGTATGACGTCACAGCCTCTGTGAACTCATCCAGACTGTTGGAAGCAGTCCTGAACACCTCCCAGTCAGTGCAGTCCAAACATGCCCGCAGATCCTCTATGGCTTCACTGCTCCACTGCTTCGATGTCCTCGCAACAGGTTTACACAGTTTTAGTTTCTGCCTGTATGTGGGAATCAGGTGGACCATCACATGGTCAGAGTGGCCCAGTGCAGCCCGGGGGACGGCGTGATAAGCACCACTGATTGTGGTGTAACAGTGGTCCAGAGTGTTCCCCTCTCTGGTCGGGCAATTAACAAACTGTCTGTATTTGGGCAGTTCGTGGCTGAGGTTCCCTTTGTTAAAGTCACCAAGGACAATAACTACGGAGTCCGGGTTGGTCCGCTCCACACACAGTATCTGCTGTGGCCTGTGGTGGGATGTAAACACCGACCAGGATGAATGAGGTGAACTCACGGGGGGAGTAGAAGGGCCTGCAGTTTATGATGAAAGTCTCCAGGTCAGGAGAACAGTGCTGCAGGATCACTGTCACGTCTCTGCACCAGCCACTGTTTGCATAAAAGCAGATTCCTCCACCTTTGGTTTTGCCGGACAGCTCTGTGTCGCGATCCGCTCTGAAGAGCTGGAAGCCGGCCAGCTCCAGCGCAGAGTCCGGAATCGATCCACACAGCCACGTCTCCGTGAAGCACAGGACGGAAGATGAGGAAAAGTCTCTGTTCTTCTGCACCAGTAGCTGAAGTTCATCCAGCTTGTTGGGCAGTGAACGCACGTTGGAGAGAAAGATACCTGGGAGAGGTGTGCGGAGTGCGCGCCGGCGGAGACGCGCAAGCGCACCGGCACGTTTTCCTCTCCTCTGGCGTTTCACTGCGAGAGCAACGGTCAGTGCACCTCTGACCAAAATGTCCAATAATCCCACAGATGAGTCGAGAAAAGTAGGAAAAAAATCCACTGGAGTTGTTTCTCTGATATTAATGAGCTCTTCTCTGGTGAAAGAGCTCCGGAAACCAAAGCAGAAAACTGGATTTATAAAGAAAATAAGGCAAAAAAATGCGCACCAACACACCGAGGCAGCCATCCGCGGCGCCATGGCAACAGAAAGGCATTTGGAAGACATTCGTAGGCAGTGACATGATGGACACTGGCTGATGGTTTAAATGTTGTCAGATCTAAAATGAGTCTGGAAGAACACAGACTGTCTCCCTGACCTTGAACGCCCCTCACACACACACACACACACACACACACACACACACACACACACACACACACACACACACACACACAGAGTCATTAAGACCTGGTAGTGTATTGTGCAGGGACTGCACTGAGGGTTATTACACTACTGCTTCTCTCAATAATGCATGATTAATTAGCCAACTCTGAAACTGAGCACAGGGTGGAAACTAAACAGGGACTCAGTCAGTAACCACTCTCTCACACAGCTCTGCGCACACACACACACACACACACACACACACACTGAGAGCTGAGAACTGCAGTGTCTTATTTTCTGGATCCTTGAATTTCTGTCTTGTTCTCAGTGAAAGATCGAGGACTAAAATAAACTGCTGTCTAAAAGCTGATAAATATTTTATATGAACTATAGATGTTTTATCAGAGGTCATTGACCTCTGCAGCTCTCAGCTCTCATCAGTTGTTACAGTCCAGCTCAAACCTGAGGCTTTGGTTCACTTACAGCAGACTGTCATTACCATCCATCCATCATCCATCATCCATCATCCATCCATCCATCCATCCATCCATCCATCCATCCATCATTCATCATCCATCATCCATCATCCATCATCTACCATCCAGCCATCATCCATCCATCATCCATCCATCCCCGCCATCATCCATCCAGCCATCATCCATCCATCCATCCATCATCCATCATCCATCCATCCATCATCCATCATCCATCATTCATCATCCATCATCCAGGAGGATTAATGTATTACAGGAAAAGAGTCGGAGGCGGGGGGGGGGGGGGGGGGGCTCTCTGGTCTGGTCTGGTCTGGTCTGGTGGGGTGAAACTCGACCCCTCCCACACAGTCTCAGTCCTGATGTCAGCTCACCGTCATAATGAAGACATGGACACACAGACGCATCTCAAACAAGACCTAATGTCTTCTCTCAGCCTGTGTTGTGTTTGCTGCTGTCAGGAAAACTCAGACTTCACAACCTGAGCTCTGACCTCAGAGCAGGACGCTGGGAGTGTTTTACTAGAATAATAATCAAACTGAGGCGTGTGATCTCTCTCCTCCTCTTCCTCTCTCACACTCATCCTCTGGAGTCAGATGTTCTGACTCGATGACTTGCTGTTGTCAGAGGTGTTTTCAGCAGCGTGAGTGACGTATGTGCCTCATGTTTTCTTGCGTGAACAGCAGTGATGTGATGAGATGGAGCACAGCTGCAGGTTACAGCTGTCCTGAGCCACGTTCATGTTTCTGTCATTATCTCTACAGCAGAGGAAACAGGTTGATCAGAGGCGGGAAAGATGAGAGCGCCAACATCTGAACTGTTGAAACAGCTGCTCAGTGAAGTGAATGGCGTTTGAATTCAGCTCCGTTGACTGATGTGTGAAGAGCTTCACCTTGTCTCCTCCAGGTGTCACTGTGGAGTAATGACACCATCATCCCTCACCAGCTTCCCACAAACATTAACAACGTCAAAGATCAATATTTTATATCAACAAAGATAAAACATGTGATCAGAGAGGTGTTGCCATGGTGACAACCACACAGAGAATCTACCCATTATCAAACAGCTGTCAAACAGCTGCCTCAGGCCCCTTCCACTAACATCATGAACCAGTGTAGATCCTCACCACTTTACAGAACTGTGGTAGCATCTTATACAATCTGTGATTTTTCCCCTGTAATAATAATAATAATAATAATAATAATAATAATCCTCATCTTGTGATGGTTCAGTCATTTTGACATGGTTCCATCTCGGGCTCTGATCACACCGGGTCGACCTGATGAAGCTGCTTCATTTCTCTGGAGCTGCTGAGCATCTGAAGGGAACTGTTCTGTGATGTGGGTTCTACAGAAAACAGTTACTGTTTTTGTGAATAGATTGGTTTACGGACTCTGGAGATCTCCAAGTTGTCAGCATCACAAAGTTGTATTTTCCCTGTTGCCAAGCAGCGCAGCGTTGCTAGGTGACCACAGCCCTTTATGATTCTCTGTGATCTCAGTGAATCAGGATCCTCTGCACGTCTTCTAACTTCTCCAGACTCAGCTGCTACTTTTAGCTCCAAGTGTCTGTGAATGAGTCAAAAACACGAGAAGACTGACAGGACCGGTATTTTCTTCTGAACCAGCAGGTCAGGAGAAACTTTTAGCCTGAAGATGATTCGTGAATACAGGCCCTGGTGTTTTAGCATCTTTCAGCAAATTGTTTTGGTTTTTTTTAAAAGTTAGACAGACAGACAGAGAGACAGACAGATAGACAGACAGAGAGACAGACAGATAGACAGATAGACAGACAGACAGATAGATAGACAGAACAGAATGAAAGCAGCAGTAAGTGTTACCAGTGAGTCCTGAGCAGATAAAGAGCAGCACATTGTTCTGAGACCAAAACAGAGCTGAAAGCAGAGCGATCACTTTATAAACTGATCACAGGTCAGTGCTGTGTGGAGGCTGTTCTGCTGCATCAGGGGCTGGAAAAAAGATCCATGCAGTTAAATAACAAGTTTTTATTTTTCTGAAATGATCTGTCATGGTAATAATCATAAGTTAATTATTTCAGGGACAACAACAACAACAACAATCATAATTGGAAATTTTTTTTTTTTTAATTTTTGAGACTAAGATGAAGATTTTTACACATCTTCAGCCAATATGTTTCGACATGTTTTAAATCTGAATGTAAGATTATAGTCCTCATTGATTTTTGTATTGATCTAAATGCTCTTAATATAGATGAAGTGGTCACTGATCTGCTGATGCTGCTGATTCTCACCACACCAATGAACACACACACACACACATGCACACACACGCACACACAGGGGGGTCAGACTGCAGCCTCTCACAGTGATCAGAACATTTATGGAAAAAGTTCAGATGAGAAGAACAAACAGCTCGTCTGTAGTATTGACTTATAATTAGTCCAGAGAATAAACCTGATTATCCAGGCTACACATGAAGAGAAAGGCTGTGTCCACACCTGAAAACACATCACATGACCGTTCACCTACACTGAGCATGTGCGAGCCAGTGTAAACAGGAAGTAGATTGTCTCCTCTCAGTTGGTTCATTCCAGTAAATCCTCTGAAGAGGAACAGCAAAGACAGTTGTAGAGTTCCAACCCAGAAGTGAGCTGAAAAGCTGCTGCTGCAAAGACAACAAGGTCAGTAACACTTTCATTCATTCTCCATGTTGTTTCACCACTGGTAGTCCAGGCTGATAAGAGCCAATCAGGAGCCACCGTGGGCGTCTACATCCAAAGGTCTCTGTTTGTGTCCGTCCAGGCTACAACACAACCCGGAGTTTTAGACTCAAACGGGTCCAGCAGCGTTTCTGAAAGTCTCTGGAGGAGAGTGGACGGAGGAGGAAGCAGAGAAGAAGAGATGAATTTAAACTAAAACAGAAGAAGAGATGAGTTTAAAACTAAAACGTAGAAGAAGAGACAAATTTAAAACTGAAACAGAAGAAGAGATGAGTTTAAAACTAATATCAGAGTGGGCGGAGCCTCAGTGTTGTCAGTGGCGGAGGAGCCTGGAAGGAATTCTCAGGTGTGTTGCAGTTAGGTGTTTCCACTTCCTCTCATCATCTGATCTGAACTGACTGTGACGTGTCGACTCTTCACCTCAGCGCTCTCTGATTTCTGATTTGTCCTCCAGCCTCAGAGCAGGGTCTCAGTTCTCTCCTCCTCCGCCTCCTCCTCCCCGCAGATCTCAGCACTGAGCTGCTGATTCAGTCACAAACAGAACAGTAACACAGCTTTTTCTGCACCGCCGCTCTTTTTCTGTTCGCTATGCACGCTATGTTTTGCGCAGCCTATCACGTTTCTCCATTTCTATCAAACAACATCCATCAGTGAAATATGGCTCCACCTTCTGCTGTGTCAGCACAGTGAGAGCCGGACAGCTGCTGCAGGAGGAGGGAGGAGGGAGGAGGAGGGAGGTCGCAGAGGCTGCACATGTTTGTCTCCATCACCATGTGTCATTGTTTGTGACTGATTGACTGACCACTGGACACATCAGAGGAGCAGCTCAGGAGTTTATAGCACAGTGAAGCTCATCACTGACCTCCTCATCCTGGTTCTCATCCTGGTTCTCATCCTGGTTCTCATCCTGGTTCTCAGTTCTCATCCTGGTCCTCGTCCTGGTCCTCTGGTCAGCTGTTAATGAAGGCAGAGGGATAAACCTGTCTCTCCCCCCAGATGAGATCTGACATTTGTCGGAAAGCAGCACTTGATTACTACTTTAGCTGTGGAGGAGCATGGGGTAGTGTGTAAGAATGGTTGCCATGACGACACTGACATCACTCCTCTGGCACACAGGAGTGAGTGAAAGCTTCTGTGCAGATTGTTCCTGCACTGAGAGTTCATGAGCTCGTGTCTGCTAATGGTTCTGTTAATATCTGGTGATGAAGATGAAGATGCATGTTGTTTGCATGGTCCAACATCATCATGTTGCACTGGCTGGATCTCACCCACACAGATCGGGGGGGCAGCAGGGGGCAGGGGGTAAAAGTACAGCCCACAGTGATCCATTCAGTAATCATGGAGATGTGACCCCTCCCTCACTGAGCTGCTCTGTGAGTGGAGCACACCTCTGCAGGTAGAGTGTATCTCTGGCGGGACAGCGTCTCTATGCCTGTTTGTGTCCTGTCAGCTGATTCATCAGGCAGCTGAACATAATCCTCCGACATGAAACCAAACAGCAGAGTGGTGTTTAAAGAGGAGGAGCACAGCTGATCCCCTATTGTGTAACCTTCCTCTCCTCCAGATGGCCTCATATGAGTCTATCCAGGGGTCAAAACACTGGAACCCGACTCAGATTTGAAACGCTCATTATCCCACATAAACACCACCTCGTCCCTCTGCAGACGGAGGCTGTGTGTGTCTGTGTGTGCAGGTATGAGACTGGTGGCTAACATTACCACTGCTTGCATTAATGACATTCCTGGCAGTGCTGTGAAAGGAGCTCTCTGGCTTCCCTCTGCCTGCCACAGCATTTGTAAACAGCTCGAGAGGAAGCAGCGTGTACCCGACCTCCGTCCACACCAGACCCAAGACCTTTGTCCAGCAGCAGAGTGAAGACTGAACAGTTGATGAATCAGTGTCTGCTGCTGGTCAGACTCCATCACTCCTCTGAGTCTAAAGGAAGGTGGAGCAGGTGCTGCTGCACGTGTGCATGAAGTTATAGATTCCAGTGAGCAGTGATCTCAGATCACTATCACTACACAGCTGCTCTGAATACTGACTGAGCCCCTCCTCCTCCTCCTCCTCCTCCTCCTCCTCCTCCTCAGCTCAGACTGTACAGCAGTAAAGCTCCTGCTCCACACAGTCAGTCAGCTGGTACATGATGTATCTGTGCACAGAGAACCTCTCTACAGATCACAGAGGATGTGTCTGTGTTGTGTTGTAGTGTGACACAGCACAGGTAAACACTGCTGACGAAACTGCAGGGATGTGGAGCAATAAATTCATAGGTTCAGGTTATTGTTTCTGTGTTCATTAATACATAAGTAGAAATTATTATACCTTTATTTGATTTAAGAAAAGTCAGGAAATAAATGAAGAACATAAAATAATTTAACTAAAAACATTACTCAGTGATACCCTGTGTGACTTCTGGTCTTTCACTAACTCAGCCTCTACCTGAGCTAGTTACAGGTGTCCTCCCTCTCTTACAGCTTATAAATAAACACAGGCCACACCTCAAAGGTTCTGTCAATGAGATTTTAAGTAACTGTTCTCTTTGTAAAGATACAGTGGAGTCATGGCGTCCTGAGAACAAAGCCACACCCCCTCTGTGTGAGATGTAATCTGAGTTTCTCTAGCCTCTGGTTTGTTGGCCAGTCTGGAAGCGTGTGCATGTTAGTGCATGTTGGTCCTCCCCACATTAATAAACACACAGGCTCCGCCCACAGGTGAGATGACA
This sequence comes from Trachinotus anak, assembly GCF_046630095.1. Classification (NCBI taxonomy): domain Eukaryota; kingdom Metazoa; phylum Chordata; class Actinopteri; order Carangiformes; family Carangidae; genus Trachinotus; species Trachinotus anak. The sequence goes on from NW_027273899.1 coordinate 231,736, forward strand.
CATTGCAGTACGCAGCATTCAGGTGAAAGTGATCTTCCAGAATTTCCTCCACTGAAGAAGAAACCAGCTTTTCTTCTTAAAAGCCTGAGCACAGGAGGACTGGACTGAGGACTACAGGTTCAAATCCTGGTCGGCTGGTGGACCATCAAACATCCAAGTCTTTACCTGCTCCATCCAAGTCTTTCTCTGCTCCATCAGTGTCTTTACCTGCTCTATCAGTGTCTTTACCTGCTCCATCCAAGTCTTTCTCTGCTACATCAGTGTCTTTACCTGCTCCATCAGTGTCTTTACCTGCTCCATCCAAGTCTTTACCTGCTCCATCAGTGTCTTTACCTGCTCCATCCAAGTCTTTCCCTGCTCCATCCAAGTCTTTACCTGCTCCATCAGTGTCTTTACCTGCTCCAACAGTGTCATTTGTGTGGTCGGTCCCAGTGGATTTCTTTGTCAGTCCGACCGTGGACCCAGTCCTGGTCTGTCTGTACTGAGGTGGAGAACCCTACCAGCTGCTAAAGGCTTCAGCTGGACTCAGAACTGGTTTTCTTCTCCTCCATGTGTCAGTGACTTGATGCTACATAAAGTTAATGTCTGTTTCATTAGTGACGGCTACAGTAGAATGCTAACGTTAGCTGACCTGCTGTTAACAATATTATAAATGTTGCAAATGTTGCTATCGTTAGCTGGCTAACTGTCAACATAACTGTGGAGCATATGACAGCAATGCTAACATGGGCTAATGGTTGTGTTAGATTGTGTGTTTAATGGCCACTTTCACTGGGCCTGAGGTTGTGGCTGATGAAGTGTTAATTTGTTTTGGATCATGTGATCATAAATCTGAGGATGAGAGGACGACCTGGACAAGTGGTCCCAGACAGTGTAATAAACACTGTTAGCTTAGCATTAGCTAAAACACCACAGAGACACTGGGACTAGTTGCAGCTAAAACAACAGTCAAGCTGAACTCAAACAGGTGGGATCCAGACTCTGGGAACCCCAGACAAAGAAGCCTATTGAAGCCCAGACTATGTCCTCATACTTCATATTCTATCAGTACACGCTACAATTTAGAGATGTCCCCTGAACGCCTCACATGCAGCCAATCTTTTCTACTATCTTAATATTTAAACTTTATGTACAGATAGAGAAGGATTTACCTGTAAAATGAGAATTATGTAACTTTTGAAAAATGTAAAAACACATTTGTAAAATAAAAAAAATAAAAATCTGAATCCATGAGCATTAAAACACACCTTTAAGACATTCAGAGGTTTCAGGTATGACCAATAGCTTATGCTAGCTAAGGTTAGCTGAGTTACTCATAACTGATAAGGTCGTCTGCAGCAGGTTATTATGACCCAGAGTTAGGTTCTGTTGCTAGGCGACATCTAGTGGTCGTAGTGATGATGACAGGAGCAAAGGGAAAAGTGCGGTGACGTAGTTTATAGAGCGACAAAGTCCACGTCAGGAGGAGGTTGGGGTGGATGGATGAATATGACCCAGGAGAGCGGTGTTCGATTCCCATGTGACAGGAGCAGTTTATGTTGTTTCTATCATCCATGACTGTTCACTGTTATTATTGTTACCATGACAACAAAGATCATCTGATGTTGAGGAAAAACTTATTTTAACCCAAATCACCATCTTTTCCTGAACCTAACTGAGACATGACTGTTATTATAGTAACCATGGTGACAAAGGTCGGTACACCTGCAGCTGTAGGTTCATCATTTCAGGAGACACTGCTGGGGGTCGTATCAGAGGGTTGATGGGGGAGGACTGGTTGTTATTAACTGTAACTAATGGGAAAAGTGAGAGGCCAGAAAATCAAAACAAAGAGCTGAAAGACAGTAAAACTGTGAGGTCAGGTGATCAGTCCCCTTTGAGATACACGTGGTCATGTGATCCATTTTTAATATAGAGATATTGACAAGAGGTCAGATCTTACTGTCTGTAACATACAGATTAACGTTGCTGCTCTTGGCTGCAGGTCAGAAAATACTGAGATGAAGAGATGAAGATCAGTGGGGCAGGGTGGAATGAAGAGGCCTGGACTTTATTGACTTTGGCCTGAATCTTGAATTAAACTTGTTCATCTTCTGAGGAAAGAAGCAGCCAGATGCCTCAACCTAAGATTGAAAATGGTAATAAATAAAAGTATGTGCTTTATCCTTCAGGTGAACATGTTGAGCCACATGCTGAAGCATGAAAGGCTGAAGTCCTGAGTCCAAACACTGTTTGAGCTCTGAGGTCTGGGGAAAAACCAGGACCTAATAAACCGGCCCAGGCTTCAGCGTCAGTCAAATAACCAGGAGAGATGAGAGCAGACTGTGGCAGCTTCACATCAGCCCGGCTGAGCCCACACCAGGGTCTCAGTGTTGGGTAAAGACTGGCACAGATTCTTATTCTCTACTATCTACAGATTAAAACCCACTGACCACATGTGGGACCTGAACAGCTCTGTGCAGGGAGGGAAATGTCTGTGTGGACTGACTTCAGTGAAAAATGAGTCATGCTGAAATATCTCAGTTCATTAGCTGTGTTTACCTCCAGGTCCAGGCTCAGACTCACAACAACAGGCAGGAGCTCTGTCCACACACCAGACCCACACTGCTGGAGAACAACAAGCTCGTCATTGTGAAGCTTGGTGTGGGACTGTTGTTCCTCGTCTCCACAGCCAACACTAACACAGTGAGAGAGAGCAGAGCTCCTCACAGTGCTGGGAACAGGGCTTGTTGTTGAATAGCGATGCAGGCTGGTGCAGAATGAAGCATTTGGTCGCAGTCACACATTTCCTGCTCTGGTGGCCTTGGTGTGTCTCCAAGGCCCCCACAGGCTGTTTAGTTTGTACTCGGGTCATCCATCACACAGCTCCTCGGTGGTGGGGGGACTCATCCCTCGCCCCTGCTGAGTCTCAATCTGGAGGGTTGTGCTCTCCGCTGTGCCTGCAGCATCCTGCAGCCCTGCAGCCACGAGCTGACTGCATCTTTCTGCACTTTGCTTATGACACTGGGATGTGGCTCTCAGCTAAACATCAACTGTAGTATTGTGGTAAATAACAGTTTCCACGATGGACACGTTCTACATATGCTCCTTGTTTCGACGCACCTCGACTGCTGCTGAGAAACATCCGAAACCAGAGTCAGCTGCAGGAAACACGGTCACGGTGTCTGCTTCCTGAGTTACACTGTTGAATAATGACCAGAGGTGTTTCTGTACAACATTATAATCTTGACACTGTGAAGTTGACATTTGACCTTTCACCAACAAAATCTAATCAGTTCATCCTCGTGTCCAAATGAATGTTTGTGCCAAATTTAAATAAATTCAGTGGAGGTGTTAGATATCAGGAAACCTTACACCAGAGTTTCCCACTGAAGCTTCACTGATCTCCTTCACCTGGAAGCTGCTTTGGACAAGAGCGTCTGACAAATGAGTAAATGTAAATGTAAATGAGATGTACAGACGTACAACCCGAACACATGAAGCTCTGACTGAGCAGAGCAGCCAATCAGCTCCTCTCTGCTTCTTCATGCTACTGTGTGAGAAACGACTGTCATCACTAACAGTAGAGACAGAATTCTGTTATTCAGGCCTGAGGAGTTTCTGTAATGAGTCTAACACAGGTCAGCTGAGCACTGGTCATCTGATGAGTCCACAAACAACCTGTGTGATGAGAACAGTTCTTCAGAGGACCTGTTGTACCTGGACTCTGCTCCTGTCCACATCAGACCAACAGCAGACGTCCTCTCTACAGGTCACTGAAACTAAAGTTTAATAAAATCATAGATGTCACTGTGGTTCTGTACCTTTGATTGTCTACATTTCTTCTTGTTATTGTGCGTTTGTGATAAAGTTGTTTTCATTGTCACTCACTGTTGTTTATTGTTGTACATGTTGAATTACTGCATTTGTTTTGTCTGTTTTATTGATATCGTGTGATTTTAATAGTTGTTCGTTGACCTCAGGACGACCTCTGAGTGGAGGCTGAGGATCCACGGGATAAACACAAGGATTGTCTCAGAGGACACAGCAGCCATGATCAGAAACTTGATCCGAGGTCTGTGTATTCATCTAAACTGAGCGGGTCCTTCTTTTCATGTCTGCTCTCATGACTCTGTGAGGACCACGACTTGGACAACAGACTGTCTAATGAATTATTATTGATCCGGACCATTCACATTCGCCACGGACATGACAGTGACTCCCCTGCTGTTCCCACAGCTCTCACACTCAACATCCACAGACCTGACAGACAGCGTTTCACTGGGCTTTTCAGTCAGGAAATACCTCTGTGCCCCCCCCCCTCCTCCCCCTCCATTCTCCTGCCACCTCCCTCCCAGCTGTATAACTCATGTGGCATTGTATTTATTGTGCAAACACACAGTGCGGGAGTCCATGTTAGGTAAGAACAGGCTGTGGCGTCCAACACCTTGGGCCTGACGGGAGAGATTAGAGCGAGCTCTGCACTGGGCCGTTGTGGACCTGCTCCCTGTCCCAGAGCACAGACATAACGAAGGGCGTCGGATCACAGGTACACACAGGGACAAGAATGTCAACATTTACACAGATGCCAATTATGAGATTACTCCCTCTTTGCTTAAGAGAGGAGGACACTGTGCTGCAAACAGCTCTCAGTGGGGGGGGGGGGGGGGGGGGGCTTAACAGCCACAGCTGGTTCAAGGAACATCAAAATGTCAGTGGGGAGGACCAGCAACACAACCAGTGACAGGTGTGTCCCTCCGCCTCCGTGACGGCCCAGCTCTGTTTAACCCTGAGGTGGACGCACTACACCCCGTTCAGACGGAGGTCTCATGCACAACTGAGCACAGCCTGTGATCCCAGGAGTCCAGCAGGGACGGACACGTCTTTGTCTCCCCTCAACCCTTCCCTGTCACTGCAGGAGCCGTGTTTCCCCCAGACACGCTGCTGTAGCTAAAACCCGCTCCAATAAAATAGTCCCGAGCACATGAAAGGCAAAGCACAACCGTAAATAGAACCCGCGAGTGATTGAGCCCGAACCTGTCCAATCACAGCGGCGATCTGGGTGCTTGTTGATGACGTAGCTGCGCGTAGTCAATAGCGACACGCCACTGGGTGTTGACCTCTGCGAGCCGCATCACCACCTCCTCCATGTCCGTGGCGGAGGAGCCCTATAAAAACAAACCAGCCGCGGTTGTACGGGGCAGAGTTGTGAGCGCTCCCGGGCTGTGGGGGTTAGCGTGGCCTCCTGCGAGTCGGACTCAGCTCAACCCACAGAGGAAGACCCGCCTGGGGCTCGACGGGGACGCAGCGTCGACCGCACCGTGGTGTATTTCCGTCAGAAACTGCACCACAGGCTGTGGAGGTGTTGGAGCGGACTGTGGCTGGAGCAGGAAGGACCCACTGTGGATTTCCATGTAAGTCAGTACTAACGTAACGTCGCCATTACATCTGTTTATGGGGAGCTGCAGTAATGTCTCCCCTGGACTCTCAGACCGACAGCCAGCGCGGCCGCTGAGCCTCGGTCCTCAGGCTGTAGCCACCTAGCTCATTAAGATGCTACGTAGCTTGCCGTCGATCGACACGGCCGTCGGTTCACATTACAGCTATTTTCCTTTTCTGTTCCCGTTAACATCGACGTTAGCTTCCTTCTGCCGTCCGTGTCCGGGACGTCTGAGTCCGTGAGGCGGTGTCACGGCGAGCTGAGGCCGATAACAGCCGACCGTGAGCCGTATGTGGCGTCCAGATAGCCAGCCTGCTACTCTGTACACACCCTTCATTAACTAGCCAGCTAATGCTAAGGATGCTAGCTGGTCGGCTGTATGAGAGCCGAAGAGAAAGCGGGTCGTTTTCTGTTTATTACTGTTAATGTCGTCACGTAACTGAGCTTGACGGGTTCCCGGCCGTGGTTGGACTTTGAATGATGGTTATGTAACAGCGGGCTGGTAGGAGCTGGTAGGAGCTGCTCTACCTACGGAGGCTCCGCCGGTGCACGGGAAAGCACTAGAACAGCCTCAAAATCATCATCGTCCTCATCATCCTCCTCCTCTTCAGCAGAGTTCTGTCTCAACATGTCCGCTTGCCAAAACGAGCCGATCGAAAATCCTTGTGACTATTGACAGCTGCCGTGAGACCCACCGCCCTCCGCAGAGGTCAACCGTGGCTGCGGCTCTGTCACATTAGACTGCAGGGGACACTCTGCTGACACCGTCTTAGAGCCAGTGACCTGTGTTTATTTATAGCTGTTGATATTGTAGGGCTGAGAGACAGAGCTGCAGTGTGGAGGGAGCAGTCTGAGTTAATACAGAGGACATGTCATTGATCATAAAGCTGTCTAAATTGATAAAATTGTTTTTTTTGGCATCAGAGTCTGAACGTTTTTTTTCTTTGTTCCAGGATCCAGACTGTAACGTTGCTGCAGGAAGGATATTTGCTTTGGCAACAAGTTCTCAATCAGAGTTGTTCCTTCACACTGGTCACTGCTGCCTTGGAGGTTTTTGCAACGCTCAGTAAAAGCAACTCTGTGACAGTAAAAGAATCTCTCTCGCCACTGAAGCAGCTATGCAGCTTGAAATTCAAGTAGCACTCAACTTTATTATTTCCTATTTATACAACAAACTCCCTCGACGACGTGTGAATATCTTCGGCGAAGAGCTCGAGAGGCAGCTGAAGAAGAAATATGAAGGCCACTGGTATCCGGATAAGCCATACAAAGGTTCGGGGTTCAGGTGCATCCATGTAGGGGAGAAGGTGGATCCCGTGGTGGAGCAGGCAGCCAAAGAGAGCGGGCTGGACATCGGGGACGTCCGGAATAATCTCCCTCAGGACCTTAGCGTGTGGATCGACCCGTTTGAGGTTTCCTACCAGATTGGGGAGAAGGGACCGGTCAAGGTGCTATATGTGGATGATAACAATGAGAACGGGTCAGAACTGGACAAGGAGATCAAGAACAGCTTTAATCCTGAGGCCCAGGTCTTCATGCCAATCAGCGACCCTGTCGGGGCGTCCTCAGAGTCCAGCTCTCCCTCCCCTCCTTTTGGGCAGTCGGCTGCCGTGAGCCCCTCCTTAATGCCACGCTCCACCCAGCCCTTAACCTTCACCACTGCCACCTTTGCTGCCACCAAATTTGGCTCCACCAAGATGAAGAGCAGTGGCCGTGGTAACAACAACAGCAGCGGCAGTAGCAGCAAGGTGGCTCGCACCTCCCCAACCAATAACCTGGGTCTGAATGTCAACACCCTCCTGAAGCAGAAAGCCATCTCCACGTCCATGCACTCGCTGTACGGGCTGGGCCTGGGGCAGCAGCCGCAGCAGAAGGCCTCTGCTCTGTCCCCGAACGCCAAGGAGTTTGTGTTCCCTAGCCTCCAGGCCCAGGCCAGTCCCGGAGCCGTGTTCCCCGGGGAGGGCTCCCTGGGCCTCGGCCCCCTGCAGTACAACAATGCCTTTGACATGTTTGCAGCCTACGGAAGCCTCAACGACAAGTCTCTAATGGATGGCCTCAACTTCAGTCTGAGCAACATGCAGTATTCTAACCAGCAATTCCAGCCAGTCATGGCTAACTAACTCATCATCATGATGTTATTTATGAATGATGGTGGCTCAAAGAGAAGGAAAAACAAAACGCACACTTAGAAACTGGACTTTGAAGGATCTAGTGTCTAGTCAGTCAAGCGCATGTGCCCAAGGGAGTTTCTACTGTGCCCCCTTGAGTTTGTTTCTACTCAAAGCTTGTTGTACAAACACATCCAAGCTTGTTACTTCAACTCAACATGCATCATTGTTTTTCTTTTTCCTTTTTGCCAACCAAGCACAAAATTTTTTACTCTGTTGAGAAAATACAAAAAAAAGAGAAAACAAGCTTAAAGTTTTGGCCTCTTACAGTATTTTACAGGTGGTAAGACAAGGCTGGTTTTTATGAATTGGCACTACTAAGTGGGTTACTTGGTCTTTTTCTAATTGTATAATTTAATTTAGTACAGAGTTTGTAAGATATCAGAGTATATATTGTTTCTATGACATGGTGTTGCATTTATATCTTTTTACTACTCCAGTGATCTGTGACGGCTGCAGCAGCTTTTCCTTCTCTTTTTTTTTTTTTTTTTTTTCTTTAAAAGATAATTGTTAAAGAAATCCATCTTTAAAAAACACCTGAAATATTCTGCAGATTGTGTACAGAGTATTCCTTAGTGGTGGAGTTCAAGTGTAGGAATATTTGCTTTTTCTGAAAGATGAATTGTATTTTCTGTTAAGAGGTTAAAGATTTTGCTATACTATGGACAAAATGTAATCGTATGAATATTAATTTTGTACCTACATTGTGCAATACTTGAGAAAAAAAAATACAGTATAACAAAGTATTTTGAGTCAGTGTCTTACATGTCAAGAGGGACTGAAATAGTTTATATTGAGTTTGTATTAAATGCTTAAAAATGATATGCTTGTCTTTATTTTTTTTAATTTCATATTTGCACCCTGGTCTTTTTAATAAAATAAACTACAGTTGAACATGATCTGTGAAAAGATGCAGTTTGTTGTGTCCTCACCTGAGCAGGTAACACAGACTGTACTCCTCAGTCTGTGTGGGGACATGAGGCCTGGAGCTGACGATCTGTGGGTGTAACCAGGGTCTGAAGGTGGAGGTTAATGTCTCAGGAATCCAGGGGTGAACTCATGTGACGTCACAGCTGTGATTAGAGGTGGAGTCACATTTATTTACAGCCTGTGTTTATTTTAAGATGGTATGTGTTAGAGTCTGTTCATACATGTTTCCAGGCTGCAGGACGTCACTGACTGTGTGTGTTTGTTTGTGTTTGTGTGTGTGTGTGTGTGTGTGTGTGTGTGTGTGTGTGTGTGTGTGGTGAGATCACATGTGACGTAAAGAACAAACATTCAGCAGGCTTAAAGCTCCAGCAGCTTAAAACACATAATCACATTTACAACTGTGTCTGACTCAGAGGAGGAAATAGCTGCTGTGCTTTTATTGTGACGGGACTTGTTGTGCACATGGTTGTTTTGTTATGGCTGAGTGAATGAAACACACCTACAGCCTGTGATAGATGGGACTTGTTTTGAGCAGCAGCTGACCCAGTGAAAACTCAACATGTCCCTTTACAGCAGTGTTATGTAATGGCCGTGTTCTGCTGTTGTGTTTGAATCCAGAGGCAGGTGTTACTGACCTGACGTACTGTGGTACCATAATACTCTATAGTAGTACTTGTAGTACTGTTTACTCCACAGCATTTGACAGGTGTGGATACTGGTTATTATTCACATTAATAATTAACATTAAACCTGTTATAAGATTAGTTTACACTGATTTGTTAAAGGTGGGAGAACCTTCGTGTCATGTGACCTTTCACATGAAGTCTATCTGGTTGGTCCTTGTGTTCCAGATGTTCTACCTCTAAACCTCTGACAGATCCATTAAAATCAGTCTTCAACACCCAAACCAGTGAACCCACAACACTCCACAAAACGTGTGTGTGTGTGTGTGTGGTGGGGGGGGGGACTAAACCAACTGTTTCTGCTGTGCTTAAACCTGAATCTACAGCAGCTACGTACGGTGGCCCTGAGGGCTCAACACACTGCAACTGAAGAAAAGACATAAAATCAGACACACTCAGAAAACAATCTGACAACACAACCAGATACACAAACACGCTTCAGATAGCACAGGCGACAACCATGAGCAGCTGTTCAAAGATTTTAACTCAAAGGTCACGAAGCGTTGACCAGCCTGGTTCATCACTTTATTGTGTCCCCGGGAAACACCTCTGTTGTGTTGTCAGATGGTGTGTGTGTTTAGTCAGTTTTTGTGTTTTCTTCAGTTGCAGTGTGTTGAGCCCTCAGGGCCACCGTACACAGCACAGAGACAGTTGTAGTTCTGACACTGCAGCTAGGAGCTGTTAGCTTGTTTCACCTGAACACTGTGGGTCTAAACAAACTCACTGGTTTTACAGAGTAATCAGTGCTCGAGCTGACTTCAACAACTCCCCTGTCCCCGAGCTCCCGCTGCCCCGACCAACAGGAACCCCCTCCCAATTCTTATACAGTGATGAATCAGTATTAACAACATATTGTATTTTCTATGATCTCACTTCCTGTTACAGAACATTTTAAAGAGAAAACACAGGAGCTGTTGTGCCCTGAGTTCCTCCTCCATCACTGCTGGGTGTGCGTCTGTCTGTGAACTCTGAGCGAGTGAAATGTCTCGGTTCAGATCGGTTTGGCTCATAAACTGCTCAGAACCCCGTGCACATGAATTCCTGTGGGGGTCGGGGGAGGGGCAGCAGCTCCAGGAGGATCAGAGGGGAAAGTGATTTTGGTTAAAACGGTCCTGGTAGAGGCTTCATGAGGCTGCAGAGGTGATGAGGCTGTGTCACAGTGAGTGACGGTGGTCAGGACACTCAGAGCTGTGTTTCCTCTCTGAACCCTCCAAAGTAAAGTCCACGCCGCAGTGTTCACTGCTGTGATGACCTGAGTCAGTCACAAACAGAAAAGATTCAGTCCTCAGCTCAAAGTGTTGCTCTTCAGTCAGTCACGCCTCACAGTCCAAGAGGAACACACACACACACACACACACACACACACAGTTCCACCTGACCACCTCAGCTCTGTGGGATAAACAGGCCCACAGATGGTCCGGTGTCACACCAGCTGGGAGACTCCCAGGGTGTCGGGTGTTGGCTTGCTGTGACTCCATCTTGTCTGTTCAGAGTGAGCTCTCCTCCTGCTGCAGACACACACGCTGCACACACTCCTCATCGCACTGTATCTGTCACACACAACGTGTAGGAGCGGTGTTTGCTCTGAAGGGTGTTTCTCAGCTCAGGCTGCACAGAAGGATGGGGTGAGGGTGATCTCGTAAAGTGTAAAGTTCAGTGCTATACTATATTAATAATACATTATAAATGAAATTAATATTAACAATAATACTAATAATAATAAGAAGAAACATCCCTATCCATATTATAGCATATCCTTTCCTTTAATCTTCTGTAATAACCAACCAATAACCTGCCTCTGTAACCTGCCTCCTGTCCTTTACACTGATAACACTGTGCACAGCAGTGCTCACACCTGTACCTGTGTTCTCCTCCTCCTCCTCCTCCTCCTCAGGATCACTGGACTCACTCAGTTCTGAGGCTGCAGAAGAAGAAGAACAGGTACAACACAAATGTTAAAAAGTTTTATATTTTCATTATTCATATTTGCATTAGCTGTTAGCTGTTATTATCTGTCAAAAACACACAAAGCTAAATAACCAGCTAATACAGGCACAGGGCCCAAAAACTAGTAGCCAGCTACACTAATCAGAGTTAAAGTGACAGTTGTGGTCATGTGACGTGTGGTTGTGAGGTGGTCAGGTACACTCAGTGTGTTACTGCAGCAGATTCAGATCAGTTTAGAGAAGCAGCAGGAACAGAGATGAGCTGCTGTGTTCAGGGTCAGCAGGAAAAATGTGTTTTGGACACTTTTAAAAGAAACAATCCAACATCTGTCGAAATGTCCACTTCATGAGAATATTTTCAGAGCTTCATCTTCCTGCCAAAACAAAGTGAAATTCAACTCTTCATTCTCAGCTGACCTCAGAGTGAGCTGCTCCACCGTTGCCATCGTGGCAGTGCCTGACTCCGCCCCTAACTCCTGGCTAATCCAAAAATGGGCAAAGAGGTGGGGCTTGTGTGGAACTGAGACTTCAGTGCTTAATAAACCGTGAACAGGTGAGTTGTATAAATTCAGTCGTACAGGTGTCATGAAGGAGGAAATGATCTCTAGAGACCAGAACAGTTTCTGTACCAGGCTGTAAACATGTTTCTTTCTGCTGTAAAGTTGGACATTTGAACATGGGAGTCTCTGGGACTGACTCCCTGCTGGAGCCAGACTCTAGTGGTCATTAGAGGAACTGCAGCTCTCAGCTCTTCACTGCTGAAGCTTCAGGTTTCAGACCTGGAGGCTGAGTCACTGATCACTTGTTTCTAGAACAAATGAAGAGAAAAGTAAAGACAAACTGCAGAAGAACAAACTGAATGATGATCCACCGTTTCTCACACATGATGTGCTGAGTGTTTGCGAGGCAGAGGGCAGGTCACAGAGCGGCATCCTGAAGTGTCCCCAGGCCTCCAGCAGGGAGGGAGGAGCCCGGGAGCAGAGAGAGCAGCTGGAGGGAGGTCCAGATACCAGAGGAGGTGTTAGATCAGAGAGGTGAACCATCCCGTCTCAGACTGTCGACAGGTCCTGCAGCTTCTGACCTTGATCTGGTCTATATTAAGGCAGTGATCAGGGCTGCTGCCGCCATTAACAGCAGGAAGTGGGGGCAGCACCTGTTCCTGGTTATTGAGTTTGGCATGTACAGTATGACGATGACATTTGAGAGGCCAGAGACACCACCTGATGAGCGGGACGCACATCTGCAGCTCAACGTCTCCGTGGACTGAAGGAGGGAGGAGGTAGGACATGACGGAGCTCCATCAGTCTGTGCTGGGGCTGATGGAGCTGTTGTAATGAATTCAGGCTGTGCTGCGTCGGGCCGCAACAGAACCTCAGTCAGTCGCTGCTTTCAAGTGCTGCCAAGTCATTTTAGTGGGATCATCGGCTCAACTCTGTTCCTGTTCTCAGCCAGACAATCATCCACCCGAACAGCTCCACGTCTCAGCAACATGGAGTCAGAAGAGAGGAGGAGGGGCTCTGCCTCTCCGTCTGTTTGTTTTGGTTGAAGGTTACAGCAGTGACCGTGTGGTGCTCACTTCAATAGGGTTAAAAATAGACCTGCAGAGTTTCTGCGTCATCACAGGAGAATCCCCCCCCCCCCCCCCCCCCCTCCTACTCACACCAGCCCTGCACACTAACACAGCACGGAACAATTCTTCCCTCTCACACCTACATCATAACCTGCGCTGACGTAACACCTGAGGAATGAGTGACCTGAGGGACCTGGGCGGCTCCCGGAGCTCAGAGGCATGAGGAGCAGCTGGAAGAACATGTCTGCAGAGCAAACAAGAGGCCGAGGAGGAAGACACAACACTGTTATTCTGACTACAGTAACAGTAACACGTATCCATGACAACACATTCCTCCACCTCCTCCCGCTGATAGAGGCTGGAGCAGAGAGGAGACCTGGGTAATAAATAAACGTCCTCACAGGTTGAACATGTTTATTATGAGGTCCAGGCTCCCTCAGGTGTTTCCTCCTACAGATAATCAGAGTCAGAGGCAGCATCAGCAGTTTTCACAGCCGTGTTCACACTGGAGCTAAAGGAGGGAAAATCACTGCTGCAGCAGATGTCAGCGATCAGAGTCTGATCGAGCTGATTGATGAATTTATCTAATTCATCTGAAAATGAAACTGAACCTGTTCAGTCTCCTGATGTCTGCATGTGTTTCTGTTCTCATCCCCTCCAGTGATTAATAAATAAATCCACAAAGACGCATTTAATCAATAATTGTTGACAGTTTATTAATCGTTGAAATCACTGATCTGCTTGTTTTACCTGATTGTAAATGAAACATCTTGGATAAACAGACTATGGGAAACTGTGAGGGACATTCACTTCCACTGAAGAAGTATTCAGATCCTTTACTGCAGTAAAAGTACCAGTACAGCAAAGTATAAATACTCCACTACAAGTAAGGGTCCTGGTAGTGTAGGTAGTGTAGTTTTACTGAAGTAAAGTACTGAAGTTCAATAACAAAATCCTCTGGTCAGTTGTGACAACGCAACTTAGTCCCTACATAAATTAGATAACACAATATGTTAGTTTGCTAGCCATTTAGCTCAAAAACGTAAAGAGAAAGGCTAACACATGGAAACCTCTCAGACCACAGCGTTGTCGCTCACCTCTCCCATGGAGTTCAACAACAGGGGACGGGTAAAGGCCAGAGACCCCATTTTATAACAGGGACCCCCGAAGTGCACGTAAGGACACAGAAACTGAGTCACAAACATTGCACATATTGATTCTGGAGGCTAACATGTCAGGATATAACTGTATACACAGATTTTGTGTAATTATAACATTACATATTTCTGCTGTATAATAGACTGTCAGGAGCCAACCAGGTTTGAAACCACTGGTTTTATCTCTAACAGTGTGTTTCTTTTAAAAGCTTGTTATATGATCCAGGGTGTAAAATGAACTGGTCACTACAGCTGTGATATAAATGAAGTCACATAAAATGGACAGTACAGTACTTAGAGTAAACACTGCTGCTTTTTTCACTCTTTGTAAAATTTTATTGACTAAACAAGAATCAATTGATCAGAAAATGAAGTGAAAAATAAAGTAACTGTGAGTTACAGTTCAGTTTATGACTCAAACAGGAGGAGCTTATTAACGGAGATATATGTGAGCTATTGCTACATAGCTAACGTAGCTAATGTTTGCTAACGTAGCTAATAGAAACAATGAGCTTGTTTTGGGTTCACTCTCATCTACCTGATTTCCAGCAGCTGTTTTCCAGGTAGCTGTGAAGGTGGTGGAGCTGCAGATGTGAGGAGAACAGCTACATCAGTACCAAGTCGAGACGAGAGCAGTAGAACACCTGTTCTAGGCCGATGTTACACTGGAAGAGAGGAAGAAGAGGAGGACAGGTACAACAACAACAGGTGGAGGAACAGGTCCACAGAGACTGGAGGAAAACAAAAACACATCATGTCTGGAGATATTTAGTATCTGACTCAGATCATCAGGAAGTCGTAGCAGATCAGACGTCAGTGTGTGAACGGAGCCACCGGAGGAAACAGCTCAGAGACAGACGCCAGATCTGTTCAGAGATCAGCCTGAGAAAGTCTCAGTTCTCTTTATATTAACAGCATGTCGTCAACATGTTTCTGTTACTGTCTGTGAACTGTGACACTAACATCTGCTGTAGCTACGCTCCACACACAGCCTTCACACAGGCTAACGTTAGCCCGTTTAGGCTAACGTAGCAACAGCTCATACTGTGAGCTGGGTGCTCACATTAGCAGCTACAGTCAACATGTTCAGTCTGTTTAAATATAACTGTGACTGTTAAATGAATATTTTGGCACCATGTCAGCGTAAACTACTGCTGTCCACTGACTGTAGTGGTGTGTGTGTGTGTGTTAGCTGTGATATTGAATTTGATTTGGAGAATCGCTGAATTTCATTGGACCTGGTCCCACCAATGTTTGTCTGAGGAGGTGGAGACCAAGACAGAGCTGAAGGAGAGTGAATATCAGACTGACAATCATCAAGCTGCTCGACTCTAAGTGAATATTAATGTTGCTGCTGCTGGATGTGTTAGCGACATGTTAGCCACATCAGTGCGGTCCATCACTAATGACACAGTGATGGACAGGCTGAGCTTTGAACCTGTTTCTGTAAAGACGGTTTGAAGCCTAATTGTGATGCTGTGAGCACAACAAGCAAAACTGCACTCAGACTTTTTATTGACGCGCAGTGAAACCAAACCTCTGTGGTGGACCAGGAAGAGAACTGGACCCGTCTTTAAATCCACTGAGACGTTTGAGAGTCTGCTCTGTGACGCTCCAGCTGGAGGACGGTGTCTGTGCCTTTAAATATTCTCTGAGGTCGGCTTGTGATGTGGCATGTTTGTCTGATTTCTGGCCTCATCTCTTGAGCGAGGCCTCTCTTCTGGGTGTGTGTGAGGACATGATGGAGATGGGTTTGGTGTAATAAATCTCTCTCTCTCTCTCTCTCTCTCTCTCTCTCTCTCTCTGGTATCTCCCGCTCTATTTTCGACTTGTCCAAGCAGCATCATTTTCTCCAGAGCCTGGGACGTTTCTCTGTATGTGATGTTCCCCGTCTGTGCAATTTAATCTCAGTGATTCCCTGTAGCTCTCTCTGACCATAAACCTCTGCTCTAATAATAGGAAGCCCAGGCACAGCCTCCTCTCTAATCTCTGCCTGTGTGTGTGTGAGGATGTTTGTGTGTAAGTGCTCCTGCCTCTGCAGCACAGAGATAAGGCTGCACTTGTCTGGACCACTCCAAGACCAGGCTAACTTTCACTCACACATTATAGCAGTGATACAGAGTCAGGGAGGGGGGGCAGAGGAACACCAGACCCTTAAACTACCAGTGTGTAGTGCCGCTTTGCTGTGGCTATGTAGACTTTCTATTGTGTGTCCTATCAGGAGGCTGATAAGGCACAAGTACATGGTCCCAGTGTTTAGTGCTGCATTAAGTCATGAGGGAGGAATTTCACTGATTAAACAGTGAAGAAGTGGCTCTGTTGGCTGTCAGAGCTCTGTCACATCAGTCTCCTCCTTCTCACACAAAAATCTGAGCGTCCTCTAAACGAGGTTTCTTCATCACGTCGATTGTCTACAGAGATACATGAAAAACACACGGACTACAAGTCTGAGTCTGTTCCATCCTTTTTTATGTCTCATCATGAGCCACAAAGTGTCGTCACGTTTAACTGATCAGTCACTAAACCCTGATCTAACCACACACGGTCTGTGTCGGCCTCCAGGAAGAACAGTGTTTGGTCTCAGTGCTAAGGAAATTGGTGCAGATGCTATAATTTATATGTTCCCTGAACGCCTCACATGCGGGCAATGGGTAAATGCTAGCTATAACACACATCATCAGGGGCCACACTGACTGTTGGTTGGGGGCTGCAGCAGTGTACTGTGTGTATATCGGGCCCCAAACATTTGCCTAGTTTGCCTCTTGTGTCTTTCTAGAATCAAAAATGCAAGATTAAAGAAAGGAAGGAATTAAAGTGTTTCTGTAACATAAGCTGCTGATGTTAGCTCACTGATGAACACAGGTGACGATCTGAGTCACATGACTTGACTCAAGTCAGACTTCAGTCTCAAATCTCAGGAATCGAGACCAACACTGATAGAAGACTGGATCGAGAGTGGTTATCTGAGTGACCACAGCCTTTCTGTCAGCTCCAACAAGTCTGTCATCCTCCTCTGACCTCTGACCTCTGACCTCTCATCACAGGGCTGCTGCTCACTGATGCTTCTGTTGTAAAAGCTCTGTAGAGAGTTTCGGAAACACTCAGACCGACAGTCACAGTCACTGAGACTCGGACTAAACTTTAACTGACGCTCCTCACCTGGATCTGCTGCCACGTGATTGGCTGGTTGGATAACTGCATGAATAAGCAGGTGAACAGGTGTTCTTAATGAAGTGTGTTGAGGACAGATGTGCTGAGGACAGTTGTGTTGGGGAAAGATGTTCTGAGGACAGATGTATTGGGGACAGATGTGTAGGGGACAGATGTTCTGAGGACAGATGTGCTGAGGGCAGATGTGTTGGGGACAGATGTGTTGGGGACAGATGTTCTGAGGACAGATGTGTTGGGGAAAGATGTTCTGAGGACAGGTGTGTTGAGGACAGATGTGCTGAGGACAGTTGTGTTGGGGAAAGATGTTCTGAGGACAGATGTTCTGAGGACAGATGTATTGGGGACAGATGTGTAGGGGACAGATGTTCTGAGGACAGATGTGCTGAGGGCAGATGTGTTGGGGACAGATGTGTTGGGGACAGATGTTCTGAGGACAGATGTGTTGGGGAAAGATGTTCTGAGGACAGGTGTGTTGAGGACAGATGTGTAGGGGACAGATGTATTGGGGACAGATGTGTAGGGGACAGATGTTCTGAGGACAGATGTGTTGGGGAAAGATGTTCTGAGGACAGGTGTGTTGAGGACAGATGTGTTGAGGACAGATGTGTAGGGGACAGATGTTCTGAGGACAGGTGTGTTGAGGACAGATGTGTTGGGGACAGATGTGTTGGGGACAGATGTTCTGAGGACAGATGTGAAGGCTGTCTCTGAACAGCTCAGGCTGTTAGGCTGCGGCTGCATCACGTCACCTCCATGTTTCATTCATGGATGACATCAGACTGGCTGCAGCGGCGTCTCTGTCGTGTGTCTCAGAGCAGAGCGGCGAGGAAGCGGCGCTGCACTTTAAGTCTCCTCCTCCCTCGGTTTAAATATTTCACCAGCTGAGACAGTAAAAGTTCTGATGTGCTGCATGATATTCAGTGAAAGGTCAATGGAAAGATTCACATCTGTGCCATTTTTAGGGACCTCAACAGCAAGTGCTGCTGGGAAATCTGTCGGCTGGTGTAACATCAGCCTCAGGTCATTGCTGTGAAGGGCGATAGGCTCCAAGCCTCTGCTGTCTCCACCCATCGGATTTCTGCTGCGCCTGAAATACACAGTAAATAATGATGTGATCGCATGTTGAACACTGTTGTCACATTCAGGCATCAGATCATGTGACAAGCTGCTGATGAGACAGGTGACTGCGCAGGTGTATCACGCTTCAGGAGCTGAGACACAGAATGTGCTGCACCTCATCCTTTGTTGGCCCGACAATGGCCTGAAGTGGGAGAGCCGGGTTGCAGTCTGACTTCCTGCATTCTTGTGATTCCTGAGAGCTGATGGTTTAATGACACTTCTCCTCCCAGTGTTTTAGATTCAGCAGCAACAACACGTTTGACTGGAAACCACGCAGGAGCTGATAACAGCGGAGGGAAGGAGGACACGGTGCGATCTGCACTGAGCTCAGCCTGACAGTGGGACCTGTGCAGACAGAAGGCAGATAATCCCACAGACTCCGGAGCAGCCATCACACCATCAGCTGTCAGTCACAGCTGTCATTCCTCGACGGACAAACCCCCTCCCGAACGGTCCGGGTGGTCCACAGCAGGAAGACCTGTGATGAGCCGGTGCCCCCCCAGGGCCTGGGTACGGCTCAGAGCGTGGTCCCTCAAGCCAAAGAAAAAACTTAAAGCCACAACAACAAAAAAATATAATAAAAAAACAAACAAACAATACATCATGACAAGAAGGGCGGGGGGGGGCTGCCCTGCACTGACCTGTCCCAGCCTCCCCCTGATGGAGCCTCTCCACACTTACATCACTACAACAGCCTGATAATATTAGTATAGAATCTGTGTATATGTTAGCACGTGTCTTCTATGTTCTATTTTTTATTCACCAATAAATTGAAAATGAAAAAAATCAGCTGTCAGTCACAACGACCATCGGAACGACACTGACCTCCTCCACCACTCATCCCTCTTTATCCAGAGTCGTATCAAATATGAACCGTCTGTGTCAAAGTTCGTCAGAATTAGTGTGAACTCTTGAGTTATGGATAAAAAGTGTTTGAGGACCTCTGACCTTTGGCCTTTGACCATGAAAACATATGCAGTTCATCCTTGAGTCCAAATGAATGTTCCCTCAGGATGTGACTGAGACCCCACGTTCAGCAACATTCAGAAACAGCTGGATCAGAGTTACTCCAGCTTCCTGTTTAAAGTGAGTTCAGGTTGTGTGAGGTTGGGATCACTGTCTCTGTCCCACTGTAGAGACTAACCTTACTGTGGGGGGGGGGGGGGGGGGGGGGGGTTACAGCTGATTACAGTGTAAACAGTCCAGGTCAGCTCTGAGCATGTGCAGCAGCGACAGTGATGCTCTGAGGGCGGTCAACCAGAGAGAGAGAGAGAGAGAGGGAGAGAGAGAGACAAGCTGTGAGTGGAGCAGCATTCAGAGACCACCAGTGTGTGTGTGTGTGTGTGTGTGTGTGTGTGTTTTCAGCATTCTCATTACAGGATCAGCTCTTTCATCCCTGGGTTCAAAGTCTCCCTGTAGGAAGGTGGGACACTGGGTGAGGACCACTTTCTTCATGATGGGACGAACACACACACACACACACACACACACACACACACACACACACACACACACACACACTCTTCCTCCTCCTCTCTTTCTCTCCACTGAGCTCCTCATCAACAGCTTGTGTGTGTGTGTGTGTGTCAGTGTGTGTGTGTCTGTGTGTGTCTTCTATCATAACTATGTTGTTTATCTAAACCATTAGTTCTTAAAACACGACACCTCTTCAGTTTGTGTTTGTTACCATGTTACCATGGTAACAGTACCATCCAATTCAATTCAATTCAATTTTATTTGTATAGCACCAAATCATAATCTACATTATCTCAAGGCTCTTTACAGGGTCAGGTCGAGACCTTACTTTGTTACAGAGAAAAACCCAACAGTTCCCACAAAGAGCAGCGCTTGGCGACAGGGGGGAGGAAAAACTCCCTTTAACAGGAAGAAACCTCCAACAGAACCGGGCTCAGGGTGGGGGGGGGTCTACCTCGACCAGTCGGGTTTAGGAGGAGTAAAGGGGGGGTGGGGGGAGGAGAGAGGAGAATAGAGAGAGAGAGAGACCAGGAACAGCTGTGTCAGTAATGGTGTTATCAATAATGATGACAGGTAACAGTGGTTAATAGTAATGATGAGTAGTGGTGGATCTGGATCCTGCTGCTCCAGAGGCAGAGATTGACCATTGTCTGTTCATTTCCTCCTTCACCTGTTTAGTTCCTGTCAGGACCTGATCAACCTGCTGAGCGTCTGAACAGGAAGTCAGCTACATCACTTCCTGTCAGTCTGACCAGACTGCAGGTAAACACACTGAGACACACTGAGACACACAAAGTTGTGATGATGAACTGTTGTGTGTTTTATCTGCTGCTCTCAGCAGAGTGATTGTGTTAGATATTGACGCTTTTATGGAGTGAAATTAATGAGCTGTTGGCTCCACAGACCAGATTAAATGTTGTGTGTGTGTGTGTGTGTGTGTGTGTGTGTGTGAGAGAGAGTGCATGATTCATTGGGGGTGGGTGTTTGGAGAGCTGCTGCTCTGCATTTTAAACTGAGGTCTGGACTCCACGCTCTGACACTGAGACGTCTTTAAGTGTTGGTTCATGTTTCTGTCAGGAAGGTAATGTCTGTGACACCTTCATAACTGCTGTATAAACCGTCTGATCACCATCAATGAACAGGAAGTGATTATAATAATGTGATGGATCCTGTCTGAGGGGAGTGACCAGGGTGGGAGGGGTCAGGGTGGGAGGAGTCAGCCACGACCTTTCCTGCTCACCTCAGGGTCCTGCAGGTGAATGATACGCTGCACGCTGCTCTGGCCCTTGGTGGTGGTGGCAGGGTACCAGGACGTGATGGAGGAGGTGATGGATGGTGTGGTAGTCTAGATGGACAGAAACAGAGACCTTTGGAAACGATGACGTAGACGCCCACGGTGGCTCCTGATTGGCTCTTATCAGCCTGGACTACCAGTGGTGAAACAACATGGAGAATGAATGAAAGTGTTACTGACCTTGTTGTCTCTGCAGCAGCTGTTGTTCAGTTCTGTTCTGTATTTGAACTCTGTCTTTGCTGTTCCTCTTCAGAGGATTTACTGGAACTAACCAACTGAGAGGAGACAATCTACTTCCTGTTTACACCTGCTTGCACATGCTCAGTGTAGGTGAAGGTCATGTGATGTGTTTTCAGGTGTGATATTTCAGGGATGGAGATTATTTCTGATACGGAACTGAAGCGTTCGTCTGGAGTTTGATTTCATTTTAGTGAACACAACACTGAACCTGTCTCCTCAGTCATCAGGATGAGAAGATCCCCTCAGTGCATAATGAACAGGATTCTATGATTGTTGTCATGGAGACCATGAGGTCCAGCAGTAACAACCATGTGTCCATCAACAGTACGTGTCCTGTGACCATGAGTTAAAGTTCCTTCCTGAGCTCATGTAGCTGATCGTCCACAGTGAAGCTGGCTCACAGATCCACAGGAACAGAGGAAGATGATCTGTTGAGGTGGAGGAGCAGGATGTGATGGAGAGAGAGGTCAGGCCAGGTGGAGGGAATGAGAGCAGGACGTACGGGGATCATGGTCCTGACTGACGGCTGGTTTCAAGTGAACCAGGGAAACCAGAGACGAGAGGGTCAACAGACACTGGGCTCACTGGTTCAGGTGACTGGGTCAGTGTTTCCACTCACACCTCACCATCCCGAGACTGAGCCACCGGACAAACATCAGTCAGTTCATCGAGACGACGCACAGAGAACTGACACTATGGAGAAACGTTGTGTTCTTAGGACAGGTATAAACCCTGCCCCCCCCGTCAGCACTGTAACAAGCCACCATGTGGAACAACAGCAACAGGGGACTAAACATGACTTTATCATCAATGAATAAAAAATTAATAAATAAATATTGTAAATAATAAATAAGAGCATGAAGAGAGAGACATTTAAAGAAATTAATTGCAAATTTAGTTTTTAAAGTTTTTAATGAATAAAAAATAAAATAAAAATAAATGTAATTCATCAGGATAGAATAAACATCTTTAATTAATTGCTGCTTCCTTATTTATGAGTTTTAATGAATCTGTATTTGTACATTAGTGGAACTAACCTCACTGTAATAAACTACTGCTGCAGGATCAGATCTGATCTCACCAAGGTCAAGTAAAGAGACGAACAGAGACACAGGAATAAATAGAAGCGGAAATGCAGACATATGTATAAATCATGAAATGTGGTGTTAAATATATTAAATTCAATACATTACAGACATTTATTTATTTATTTTTTATTTGTTTAACCATTTATTTATGTATCTTTATTCATTGATTTTTTAAAAATCATTTTATCTATAAATTATAATATATCTTATTTTATTTTATTGGTCATTTTTTGTCTCCTACAAAGGGAAGGGTTAAACTTCATATTTGGATTTTATAAGATCAGATGAAAAAATATTTTAATGGACATATACCGTATGTTGTACTGTACCATACTGTATATACAGTATACTACTGTGTGTGTATATATATGTATATATATGTCAGTATATGGTCAGTGGGATCCAACAAGTAAATCACATTAAATTAAATTGAATTACATTAAATTTTTGAGACAAATTAATGTTTCACTGATTCTAACAGTTCACAGATTGTAATTAACATACATGTATGTATGTGACTGCACTAAGACACACACACACACACACACACACACACACACACACTCAGTCATTATATCTCAGCTGTGTGTATGGAGACACTCACTGTGTTAGATCATGAGCTAATTAGTTTGGACCCTGAGGGCTGAGTCGATGCTGTCCTCAGGGTGTGTGTGTGTGTGTGTGTGTCTGCATTTACTGGAGGTGGAGGACATAACACACGTCCATGTGTGTCTAAAAATAAACAGCAGTTGTGTTGACCCCTTGCTGATGAATGTATGTGAGGTTAAAGGTCACCAGTGCGACACGGGTCTGAACACACTCTCTTCTCTCCCCTCCTCTCTCTGGGCTGTCTGTCGATGGCTCAGGGTGTGAATGTAAAGACCCTGCAGCTGATTATACTCTCTGAAAATAAACGGAGCAGGTGCTGGAGGCCCAGAGTCACCACCAACAACAACAACACACGTAGTCGTCTGTTTCCTCTGTGACAGCTGACAGTCATGTGA
>NW_027273899.1:260000-265000 GCF_046630095.1 Trachinotus anak
GAATATGCAGCTGGCCACATCCCTCCACACTAAGTCAACTGAACAAACTGTATCCTAAAGGTGGCTGTTCTACTGGCCAGGTGGACCAGGCCCTGGCCCCCCTCCTCTCTGGATAAAAACAGAACTGACTGTGGCACCCAATGGAAACAATCCCAAAAAAAATTGACAATTTTGGCCTGGATCAGAGCCAACAGACCCGACGGCGGATCCAGACAGGCCAGCCGGTGCCACAGCAGAGAAGCTACGAGGTTGTTTAAAACCAGCACTCTTCCTCTGTAAGACATCTGAGGGTGAAGCCATCTCCATCTTGACAGCTTACCTTCCACTTTTTCAGCCATGCCCTCCCAATTTTTCTTCACTACTTTTTCAATTCCTAGATAGATGCCGAGGTATTTGAGGCCGTCTCTCTTCCAGGTCAGGCTGGAACCAGGGGGCCCTCACGCCACTCAATGACAGCAAGGGCCTCACTCTTCCCCCAGTTCACCCTCGCAGCCGACACAACAGAGAACCTGTCAGTAATGTGGACTACTGTGTCGACATCACACTGATCTTTTATAAAAACAATGACATCGGCTGGGTGACTGTTCGTAACAAGAAGAGGCTTAGTCCTAAACAAAAGTTCACGGCTCACCACCAACCTGTTCACGTTTCTAACAGGTTCTCCCCACTCAGCGACACCCCCGCTGGGAAGCAAACTCTGGTCATTGGTGACTCTATTCTGAGAAACGTGAAGTTAGTGACACCAGCGGCCACAGTCACATGTTTCCTGGGGCCAGAGCAGCGACACTGAGTCCGACCTGAAGCTGCTGGCGAAGGATAAACGTAAATACAGTACGATTGTAATGCACGTCGGCACTAATGACACCCGATTACGCCAATCGGAGATCACTAAGATTAATGTGGAGTCGGTGTGTACTTATGCTAAAACAATGTCAGACTCCGTAGTTTTCTCTGGGCCCCTCCCCAACCTGACCAGCGATGACATGTACAGCCGCTTGTCATCGTTCAACCGCTGGTTATCGAGGTGGTGTTCCGCTAACGATGTGGGCTTTGTTGATAACTGGCAGACTTTCTGGGGAAGACCTGGTCTGATTAGACGAGACGGCAAACATCCCACGCTGGATGGAGCTGCGCTCTTATCTAGAAACTTCACTGAGTTTATTAGAAAGCCAAAGCCATGACAAACCAGAGTTGAGACCAGGAGGCAGAGTCGCAGTCTTACACTCTTCTCTCTCTTAGAGCAGTCGCTGCCATTCACCCCCTACAAACTGTGTCTGTCCCCCGACCACCTACATTTAAATATAATAAATCAAAAGCAAACAGAGGAGTTAGACTTGAAAACCTAATAAAAATTAACACAACTGTTAGTCCAGAACCAAATAACAGGAAAATTAAATGTGACTTATTGAATATCAGATCACTCTCATCTAAATCTCTACTAGTCAATGATCTGATAACTGATCATCACATTGATCTGCTCTGTCTGACTGAAACCTGGCTGCAGCAGGATGAATATGTTAGTCTGAATGAATCAACACCCCCCACTCATGTTAACGTTCATATCCCTCGAAGCACAGGCCGAGGAGGAGGGGTGGCAGCCATCTATCACTCCAATTTATTAATAAATCCTAAGCCTAAGGTTAATCATAATTCATTTGAAAGCCTTATTCTTAGTCTGTCTCACCCAAACTGGAAGACACAAAAACCAGTCCTACTAGTTACTGTATATCGTCCACCTGCCCCTGAGTCTGAGTTCTTATCTGAGTTCTCAGAGTTTTATCTGAGTTAGCTCTCAGCACAGATAAAGTTATCATGGTGGGTGATTTTAACATTCATGTAGATGTTGGAAGTGACAGCCTGAGTATTGCATTTAATTCATTATTAGACTCAATTGGCTTCTCTCAGCATGTTAATGAACCCACTCACTCTTTTAACCAGACCCTTGATCTGGTTCTGACTTATGGGATTGACATTGAATACCTAACAGTATTTCCCAGAAACCCTCTTTTATCTGACCATTCTCTGTTAACATTTGAGTTTTCAGTCATGGACTACAGAGCATCTGGGGAAAAAATCTATTACAGCAGGTGTCTGTCTGACAATACCATTAGCAAATTTAAAGAAAGAATCCCATCAGTACTTAGCCCACTGCCATGTATCAATGCAGTAGGGAACAGCTCTCTTAACTTCACATCCACACAGGTTGATGATCTTGCTGACAGTACTGTAGCCTCACTGCGTGCAACTCTAGACACTGTGGCCCCTCTGAGGAAGAAGGTAGTGAGTCAGAGAAGGCCAGCTCCATGGTACAACTCAGAAACACGAGCTTTAAAGCAAAATTCAAGGAAACTAGAAAGAAGGTGGCGTTCTACTAACCTGGAAGAATCTCTAAAGGCTTGGAAAGACAGCCTATTGGCGTATAAAAAAAAGCCTCCGTAAAGCCAGAACATCCTATTATTCATCATTGATAGAAGAAAACAAGAACAATCCCAGGTTTCTGTTCAGCACTGTAGCCAGGCTGACAGACAGCCACAGCTCTGTTGACCCATCTATACCTTTAGCCCTCAGCTGTAATGACTTTATGAGCTTCTTTACAGATAAAATGGTCTCTGTTAGAGAAAAAATTCACCATCTCCTCCCCACAGCTGGCTCAGATGTACTGTCCAGTTCAGCAGCCTCTGAGTCCACTGTAACTGGTTTATATTTTGACTGTTTCTCTCCTGTACATCTCTCTGAGCTCGTTTTAACAGTTTCGTCATCTAAACCATCGACTTGTCTTCTAGACCCTGTTCCAACAAGGTTGTTCAAAGAAGTTTTTCCTTTAATCGACACCTCTATATTAAGTCTGATTAACTTATCTTTATCAACTGGTTATGTACCGCAGGCTTTTAAAGTTGCAGTAATTAAACCTCTACTTAAAAAGCCTACTCTTGATCCTGATGTTTTAGCCAATTATAGACCTATATCCAACCTCCCCTTTATTTCCAAAATCCTTGAGAAGGTTGTTGCAAACCAGTTATGTGATTATTTGCACAGGAATGGTTTGTTTGAAGATTTTCAGTCAGGTTTTAGAGTCCATCATAGCACAGAAACAGCTCTGGTTAAGGTTACCAATGATCTCCTCATAGCTTCAGACAATGGTCTTGTCTCTGTACTTGTCCTACTAGATCTTAGTGCCGCATTTGACACCATTGATCATAAGATTTTATTACAGAGACTAGAACATATGGTCGGCATCAAAGGAACCGCACTAAGCTGGTTTAAGTCATATCTGTCAGATAGACTCCAGTTTGTTCATGTTAATAATGACTCCTCTATCATCACAGAAGTCAGTCATGGAGTTCCACAAGGTTCGGTGCTAGGACCAATGCTCTTCAGTCTATATATGCTCCCTCTGGGAAACATTATTAGGAGGCACCAGATAAATTTCCATTGTTACGCAGATGACACCCAGCTGTACTTATCCATGAAGCCAGGTGAGACTAACCAGGTAGCCAAGCTTCAGGTCTGTCTTAAGGACATAAAAACCTGGATGACCAGTAATTTCTTACTCTTAAATTCGGACAAAACTGAAGTTATTGTAATTGGCCCAAAACACCTCAGAGATACACTATGTGATAATATACTGACTCTGGAAGGCATCACCTTGGCCTCCAGTGCTACAGTCAGAAACCTTGGTGTCATTTGTGACCAGGACTTGTCCTTTACTTCACATATAAAGCAAGTCTCTAGGACAGCCTTCTTCCACCTGCGCAATATTGCTAAAATCAGACCCATTCTGTGTCTAAAGGATGCTGAAAAACTAGTTCATGCATTTGTTACCTCAAGACTGGACTACTGTAACTCCTTATTGTCAGGATGTCCCAAAAATTCAGTAAAAAGCCTCCAATTGATCCAAAATGCGGCAGCACGAGTACTGACAGGAACTAGGAAACGAGATCACATCTCTCCTGTGTTAGCTTCTCTGCATTGGCTCCCTGTAAACTCCAGAATCTAATTTAAAATCCTCCTCCTCACCTACAAAGCCATTAATGGTCAGGCACCATCGTACCTTGGAGAGCTTATAGTTCCCTATTTTCCCAATAGGACACTTCGCTCTCTAAATGCAGGTCAATTTGTGGTTCCCAGAGTTTGTAAGAGTAGAATGGGGGGCAGAGCCTTCAGCTATCAGGCTTCTCTCCTGTGGAACCAGTTCCCAGTGTGGGTTCGGGAGGCAGACACCCTCTCTACCTTTAAGATCAGGCTTAAAACTGTCTTGTTTAGTAAAGCTTATAGTTAGGGCTGGCTCGGGTATGTCCTGACCCATCCCTTAGTTATGCTGCTATAGAGCTAGACTGCTGGGGGATTCCCATGATTCACTGGGCGCTCTCTCTCTATTTCTGTCTCTCTCCCCCTCTCTCTCTTGATAACTTCATGCCATTAACTTTGTATTTTTTCTCTCCCGTAGTTTGTGCTTCTCCTCTCTCTCCCTCTCTCTGTCCTCATTCTGCAGGTATCTCTGCCTCGGGAGCAGCAGGATCCAGATCCACCACTACTCATCATTACTATTAACCACTGTTATCTGTCATTATTATTGATAACACCATTACCGACACAGCTGTTCCTGGTCTCTCTCTCTCTCTCTTCTCTCCCCTCTCCCCCCCCCCCCCCTCTTTCTATCTTCTCCTAAACCCAACCGGTCGAGGCAGACGGCCGCCCACCCTGAGCCCAGTTCTGTTGGAGGTTTCTTCCTGTTAAAAGGGAGTTTTTCCTCCCCCCTGTCGCCAAGCACTTGCTCTTTGTGGGAACTGTTGGGTTTTTCTCTGTAACAAAGTAAGGTCTTGACCTGACCCTGTAAAGTGCCTTGAGATAATGTAGATTATGATTTGGTGCTATACAAATAAAATTGAATTGAATTGAATTGAATCGTCCGCATAAGCAGATAAAACCACATTACTATTAAAACCAGGTAAAAACAGGCCTTGAACACTCGAGAGTATTTTGTTGAGGAGGGGTTCCAG